>NC_141620.1:14285041-14470041 GCF_047967505.1 Dipteris shenzhenensis | reverse complement strand
TATATATATATATATATATATATATATGTGTATGTATATGTATATGTTCATGCATATATGTATATATTGATGCATACAATTTTGATATATGGAGAAAATGGACATGAAAACGATCTAAATTGGTTCTTGTCGTTCGATTTGATATATAACATGATCCCATTTGGTTTGTAAGTCCAAAGATACGGGGTCCTACTTTTAGGGCCTGGATGCCTAAAATAGGCAGCGTGTTAATGCGCTGCCTATTTTAGGGATCCAAGCCCTAAAAGTAGGACCTCGTATATTTGGACTTGCATATCCAAATGGGGTCATGTCATATATCAAATCAAACGGCAAGATCCAATTTAGATGGTTTTCATGTCCATTTTCTCCATCAACTAAAACTATATTCATCAAATAATGTTGTTGATCAATTTTTGGCATACCCCCTCAAAATCAAGACCCCCATTGCAAAGAAAGGTAAAGAACACAAGTGCTTGTTGTTATGCTCAAGAGACAATAAAATGCATGACATGGGAAACCAATGGGGTCTTACTTTTGATGTTTGTATGTATGTATATATGTATATATATGCATGTACATACATACATACATACATACATACATACATACATACATACATACATACATATATATATATATATATATATATATGTATGTATGTATATGTTGATGCATATTTGTATATATTGATGTATATATTGATGCATACAATTTTGATATATGGAGAAAATGGACATGAAAATCATCTAAATTGGCTCTTGCCATTTGATTTGATATATGACATGACCCCATTTGGATTTGTAAGTCCAAAGATACGGGGTCCTACTTTTAAGGCCTGAATGCCTGAAATAGGCAGCGTGTTAACGCGCTGCCTATTTCATGCATTTAGGCCTCAAAAGTAGGACCCCATTGGCAACAAACGCGCTGCCTATTTCATGCATTTAGGCCTCAAAAGTAGGACCCCATTGTGTTGCCAATGGGGTCCTACTTTTGAGGCCTAAATGCATGAAATAGGCAGCGCGTTAACGCATTGCCTATTTTAGGCATTCAGACCCTAAAAGTAGCACCTCGTATCTTTGGACTTGCATATCCGAATGGGTTCATGTCATATATCAAATTGAATGGCAAGATCCAATTTAGATGGTTTTCATGTCCATTTTCTCCATCAACTAAAACTATATTCATCAAATAATGTTGTTTATCAATTTTTGGCATACCCCCCCCAAAATCAAGACCCCCATTTTGCTGTATGTATGTAAGTATGTATATATGTATGTATATACATACATATATATCTATATGTGTATATATGTGTGTGTGTGTGTGTGTGTGTGTGTACACACTTACATGTATGTATGTATGTATGTATCTATCTATCTATATATATATATATATATATATACATACATACATATGTATATATTGATGCATATATTGATGCATATCTTGATGTATATATTTATGCATACATTTTTGATTGATGGAGAAATCAGGCATGAAAACCATCTAAATTGACTCTTGCTGTTCGATTTGATATAGGACATGATCCCATTGGGATTTGTAAGTCCAAAGATACGGGGTCCTACTTTTAGGACCTAAATTCCTGAAATAGGTAGCTTGTCAATGTGCTACCTATTTCATGCATTTAGGCCTCAAAAGTAGGACCTCATTTGGTCCTACATGGGGTCCTACTTTTGAGGCCTAAATGTATGAAATAGGCAGTGCATTGGTGCGCTGCCTATTTTAGGCATTCAAGCCCTAAAACTAAGACCCCATATCTTTGGAATTACAAATCCAAATGGGGTCATGTCATACATCAAATCAAATGGCAAAAGCCAATTTAGATGTTTTCATGCCCATTTTATCGATTTAATAAAACTATATGCATCAAATAATGTTGTTTATTAATTTTTGGCATACACCCCAAAATCAAAACCCCCATTGGAAAGAAAGGTAAGGAACACAAGTGCTTGTTCTTATGTTCAGGAAACATTAAAAAAGAGGCCTAGTAGCCCAAAAATGGCAGCGCATCAATGCACTATCATTTTTGGGTTGCCAAGTCTCTTTTTTGTTGTCTCATGATCGTACATATGGAGGTTATTATACAATATAACTAAGAAGTAGTATTGAAGTAGTTCTACAATTTGGATGCATTAAGAGCATTCATATAGCAAGGAAGAATATAATAATTGAATACATTTTTTTTTTCAATGCATATTGCTAGTGAGACTACCAAAAAGAGGCTCTACCCCTCATGATGTCTCTGGATACAGAATATGAGATTGCTTGAGGCTTGGATTGCAGCTGGAAACATTGCGTGGGCAAAGCCACTATATGCCTCAAGTGTTGGAAATTGATATATGGCTCAAGTGCTAGATTGTGCAAATCATGGCCAAAATCAAGACCCCTTAGAGATTCCATGAGGGCTATCCTTTTACTACTACACACATCACCTTTAGTCGAGGGCAGAACCATTCGTCGTCATAGGCAGCAGGTTCATGGGACCCCATCCCATGACCAAGGCATTATTCAAAGACAAAGTATTTCTGACCATTCCCAAATTGAGTTTGCCAATTCCTAACTTGATTGATTTCATTTACTGGACTTGCAATGCTTGCAAAGCCCTTGCTTAAGCTTGAATGAGCCTCTTGATTTTGGGGGTATAATGGTCAAAAATGGCTTAACATGCCCAAAATCAAGAGGCTCATTCAAGCTTAAGCAAGGGCTTTGCAAGTCTTGTTTTTGGGTGGCAAAAGCACGAAAAATGACAGCGCATTAAGGTGTTGCCATTCTTATGCTTCCCCCCTCCAAAAACAAGACCCCCAAGCTATTCATTAGAGACACCAAAATGAGGAGAAGGATGACGTGAGGAGTAGAGGAGCTACTCAATGAGGGGAGGGACAGCCTTGGAATTGCCAGCAACAAGCATGATGCAAGGAGGTGAGAAGGCAAAGAAGCAAGGAGGTGAGGAGGTGAGGAAGCAAGGAGGCGAGGAGGCAAGAGGCAGTCTTGAAGGGCAACAAGAGGGTGGAGGTGGCCGAAAGAGTAAGCAAGAAAGGGAGGGATGGAGATTGCTTGGATTAATGCTACAAATGCCATTTTTTTGTGTGTATTTTGCAGCATGAAATGTTTATGGCATTTTTCTTTTAAAAAATACAAAATTGTTGTGATTAATTGCGCTATAAACAACTCAAGCCGTAAAGCACCATGGATTAGTACAACAATATACATCACAAATGGATGCATACACTCATATCCATCACCGATGGATGCATACACTTATACTCACATCAATTTCCAATATTGTATTAGATGGACCCTTAGCATATATGTGTGCATAGAAGACCATTTCCTACATTGATCCTTGATTTCATAGTTAAATTATTCCCTTTCTCACATTCTAACATGTGAATATTTAATGTACATGCATTATGGGCACATTATATTGCAGTTTATGACTAACTTTTTTTATGAATGCATGATACTTGTATATGGTCAAGGAAGGTATATTATCATTTTTGAATGACAACATTACTCTATGCTCCATTTTATCCTATATTAGAAACTATGATCACTAGATATTACATAAATGTATTGCTCCATTATATCCTATACTAAAAACTATTTTGACCCAAATACATAATGCCAATTGAGGTTAGTACTGATGACAAGTGATGAAAACAATCTAATGGTATGAATGAGATCTTGTAAATTTTGGATATATAATATGGGTACTATGTTGATTGAGCTATTTTTCTGAGGGAATATTTTCAACTTAATTACTAAATACATACTTACAATGGTGACCTGATTCCCATCTATATGTATAATCAAGTTTTACTTTGTGTTAAAAAAAAAGCTTTTGCATAAGGTTAAAATTTGAATAGTATTTATATTTGTTTAAGACTACCCATTGAGCTGGCTCCTATCCTTATATTGAACATGATAATGTTCATAAAGATTTTATGAATACAAAGAGATAGCATTGGCTCTCTTTTTAGTGGTTGGGAATGAACCCTAAAAGTACCCTAAAATGACTATGTATTCCCTTATTTGTAGCATGGAAGTGATCATGGTAGAGTGGCATAATCCCTATTTTGCTTTTTTCATAGGTTCTTTTGCTACTCATGGTTGGCGGATACACCACGACATAGATCTGAATAGATATTTGGTTTTTTGCTTCAACTTGCTTGACTAGACTTTCCTTGATGATTGTTTGATTGTGCATGATGAGTAGTCACTGGCTTAACTGATGCATTAAGTGAAATGTTTTCCTTAAAGTTTTTCATACTACAAGATACGAGTTTGCTTATACGGGTGGAAATAAAAGCTTGTTAATGCCTGGTGCATATTTTTTGTTAGATGCAGTAGGATACTAGTTACCGAGTGTCTTTGCCAATTATTTCACTTGAATCATGCTCCTCTTATGCTTGAGTTTGTGGTCACGTATTGACTTTAACATAATAGTCTATAGGATACTGGATGAGCACTCAACATAGTGGTTAGATGCATTCATTTCTAGTTCCGATAGAACTATCATTTTTGGGTTGCCAAGTCTCTTTTTTGTTGTCTCACGATCGTACATATGGAGGTTATTATACAATATAACTAAGAAGTAGTATTGAAGTAGTTCTACAATTTGGATGCATTAAGAGCATTCATATAGCAAGGAAGAATATAATAATTGAATACATTTTTTTTTTCAATGCATATTGCTAGTGAGACTACCAAAAAGAGGCTCTACCCCTCATGATGTCTCTGGATACAGAATATGAGATTGCTTGAGGCTTGGATTGCAGCTGGAAACATTGCGTGGGCAAAGCCACTATATGCCTCAAGTGTTGGAAATTGATATATGGCTCAAGTGCTAGATTGTGCAAATCATGGCCAAAATCAAGACCCCTTAGAGATTCCATGAGGGCTATCCTTTTACTACTACACACATCACCTTTAGTCGAGGGCAGAACCATTCGTCGTCATAGGCAGCAGGTTCATGGGACCCCATCCCATGACCAAGGCATTATTCAAAGACAAAGTATTTCTGACCATTCCCAAATTGAGTTTGCCAATTCCTAATTTGATTGATTTCATTTACTGGACTTGCAATGCTTGCAAAGCCCTTGCTTAAGCTTGAATGAGCCTCTTGATTTTGGGGGTATAATGGTCAAAAATGGCTTAACATGCCCAAAATCAAGAGGCTCATTCAAGCTTAAGCAAGGGCTTTGCAAGTCTTGTTTTTGGGTGGCAAAAGCACGAAAAATGACAGCGCATTAAGGTGTTTCCATTCTTATGCTTCCCCCCTCCAAAAACAAGACCCCCAAGCTATTCATTAGAGACACCAAAATGAGGAGAAGGATGACGTGAGGAGTAGAGGAGCTACTCAATGAGGGGAGGGACAGCCTTGGAATTGCCAGCAACAAGCATGATGCAAGGAGGTGAGAAGGCAAAGAAGCAAGGAGGTGAGGAGGTGAGGAAGCAAGGAGGCGAGGAGGCAAGAGGCAGTCTTGAAGGGCAAAAAGAGGGTGGAGGTGGCCGAAAGAGTAAGCAAGAAAGGGAGGGATGGAGATTGCTTGGATTAATGCTACAAATGCCATTTTTTTGTGTGTATTTTGCAGCATGAAATGTTTATGGCATTTTTCTTTTAAAAAATACAAAATTGTTGTGATTAATTGCGCTATAAACAACTCAAGCCGTAAAGCACCATGGATTAGTACAACAATATACATCACAAATGGATGCATACACTCATATCCATCACCGATGGATGCATACACTTATACTCACATCAATTTCCAATATTGTATTAGATGGACCCTTAGCATATATGTGTGCATAGAAGACCATTTCCTACATTGATCCTTGATTTCATAGTTAAATTATTCCCTTTCTCACATTCTAACATGTGAATATTTAATGTACATGCATTATGGGCACATTATATTGCAGTTTATGACTAACTTTTTTTATGAATGCATGATACTTGTATATGGTCAAGGAAGGTATATTATCATTTTTGAATGACAACATTACTCTATGCTCCATTTTATCCTATATTAGAAACTATGATCACTAGATATTACATAATTGTATTGCTCCATTATATCCTATACTAAAAACTATTTTGACCCAAATACATAATGCCAATTGAGGTTAGTACTGATGACAAGTGATGAAAACAATCTAATGGTATGAATGAGATCTTGTAAATTTTGGATATATAATATGGGTACTATGTTGATTGAGCTATTTTTCTGAGGGAATATTTTCAACTTAATTACTAAATACATACTTACAATGGTGACCTGATTCCCATCTATATGTATAATCCAGCTTTACTTTGTGTTAAAAAAAAAGCTTTTGCATAAGGTTAAAATTTGAATAGTATTTATATTTGTTTAAGACTACCCATTGAGCTGGCTCCTATCCTTATATTGAACATGATAATGTTCATAAAGATTTTATGAATACAAATAGATAGCATTGGCTCTCTTTTTAGTGGTTGGGAATGAACCCTAAAAGTACCCTAAAATGACTATGTATTCCCTTATTTGTAGCATGGAAGTGATCATGGTAGAGTGGCATAATCCCTATTTTGCTTTTTTCATAGGTTCTTTTGCTACTCATGGTTGGCGGATACACCACGACATAGATCTGAATAGATATTTGGTTTTTTGCTTCAACTTGCTTGACTAGACTTTCCTTGATGATTGTTTGATTGTGCAAACTGGCTTAACTGATGCATTAAGTGAAATGTTTTCCTTAAAGTTTTTCATACTACAAGATACGAGTTTGCTTATACGGGTGGAAATAAAAGCTTGTTAATGCCTGGTGCATATTTTTTGTTAGATGCAGTAGGATACTAGTTACCGAGTGTCTTTGCCAATTATTTCACTTGAATCATGCTCCTCTTATGCTTGAGTTTGTGGTCACGTATTGACTTTAACATAATAGTCTATAGGATACTGGATGAGCACTCAACATAGTGGTTAGATGCATTCATTTCTAGTTCCGATAGAACTATCATTCAGACATTGGTCATAATAGAAATATGGAGGGCTAAAATCCTTTTTTGGCTCCCTAAGTTTTTTAAAGCATGATATTGTCCAGATTACATTGGTATTTTCACTAAGCAAAATTAATCCTTATGATGAAAATGTGTTTTTTTTCTTTTGACATAGTTAGTTCTGTTTCCATGTTTTTGGATCGAATGTATGGATGATCTTCTACAAGCATAAAAGACATGATATGTATATGTAGCACATGATCATGTTTACATATTTTCAGTCATATATTCTACATTGTGATCTATCATTATCTTGCTGTGTGGATGTTCAATCTGAGTAGTGTTTGCTTTTTTTATCGCAAATTTTATGTATTGTTGTGTCTCTACCTCTCCACAACGACTCAAATTGATAGTATGGGGATGAAAGAGAAGTTAATTGTGAGTTTCAGGCATGCCTTCATTGTTGGAATATGTTTAATTTGCTTATGATCACATCAATTGTTCCAATGATATTGAGAGGAATAAGATGCTGGATGAGGTTCTCGCTCGCTTGAAACCTATTTAATCTTGCTCGCTTATTTGGGGCTGCTCGCTTTTCTTTGCTCGCTTTTTGGTAATCCTCTTGTGCTAGCCTTAACTTGTGCTCCTGCTGGATTCAACTCGAGGGCCAACACTCACCCACGTCTTGTACCCTAGGTGCTTGTAGATTATGGCTTTTGGGGGTGTTCTCATAAAGTTCTTGCAATGATATCTCAAGAAGTGGAATTGGATTGATGAAAGGCACCAAGAGAAGAGCCTCCCCTTCTTTTGTTACATTGTTAGTAATGCCAGGAGATTTCAGCTGAGTTGTAGGAGTTGGAGTCCCTCTAGAGCATCCCATTGGGAGGGGTTTGAGAATCAGTTGACTTGCAAAGGAACTTTTGAAAGAGACTCTAGAAATGCCTCAAGAATAGAAAAATCACTCTGTTCTTTTGGCTTTCTATTCATGGTGGGATTGTAGTGAATTTGTGTAGATCTAGGTTCAGATCTAACCCTACTTGTCCTCATGGCCTTTTTGTTGTGAAGTCAATTCAGCATTGCTTATGGGATTGTAAATGAGCCAAGATTATTTGGAAGGCGATAGCCAAGATTTTCATGCTTTTATTTGTCATCCCTTCTTCATGAGTTCATATGTAATTGAAGTCCTTTTCTTGAAAAAAAAAGCACATAGGAACATAAACAGGTGAGGATGAACCAAGCATAGTTTTCTTGGGTTTTATTGGGTTTGTTGGCAGTTTCTTGGTCTTGTAAATAAGCTTGAGCAAGAACACTTCCCTGGAGTAGACGTGGATAGCCCCTAGAGTGTTGTGGAGAAGAAACCAAATCCCACATGGAGGAAGAACAATCTCAAGGGAGTGAGAGATGTGTGTGTGGGTAAGGCTCACTTCCTTGAAGTAGACATGGATAGCCCCTGGAGTGTTGTGGAGGAGGAACCAAATCCCACATGGAGGAAGAACAGGTCCTGACCAATCTCAAGGGAGCGAGTGTGTGTGTGGGGGTAAATCTCACTTGCAAGGCGAAACAAGATTGAGGTGAAGGTAGAGTAAATGTAGAGGTAGAGAGTGGAGTGGGCATGGTGAGACTTTAGGAGTATTGAGCAAGATCAATAGGCAAAAGGTAAGGTAAAATATACTAGAGATGAGGTAGAGTGTATAGCATGGGGAAGGTAGCAGATCCTCTTATCATTATCCTTTTTCTTTTTGGGGAGGGGCAAATCATAGCTTCCCAGTATCCCCACAACCTCTCTTACTTACATATACATAGTAAGCATACATATTAAATTATCCAGACTTCATGCATTGCAATATATCACATGCCTTATTTCTTTTAAAAAGACGAATGTCAAGTTATAGGAATCATTCCTTAAAGGACTTCTTTTCAACAACGAAATAAGGATAAATTTAGTGCCTTTTGCTTAACTAATCAGCATTCAAATATATGAATTTGATTTATGTTAAGATAGAGTGATATTCTAGTTTTGTGAGCCAAACTAATCACCCAAAAAAATTGAGGTATTTATTTTTCACTTTTTTGTCCATTCTTATATGTTGATAGAATCAACCTTCACCACTTTATGAATAGAACAATACTTAAAATTGCACTTTTATTATGAAAACCAAATCAATTACGACTGGAAAATTTTACATCACATCAATCATCCACCACCACATTATGCCACAAAGCCACATAGTATTTATTTTTCACTTTTTTTGTCCATTCTTATATCTTGATAGAATCAACCTTCACCACTTTATGAACACAACAATACTTAAAATTGCACTTTTATTATGAAAACCATATCAATTATGATTGGAAAATTTTACATCACATCAATCATCCACCACCATATTATGCCACAAAGCCCAAAAATTTTATTAATCATAGTTATAAATACATATTGATAATAGAGCTTATTGTGTTAGGGTTGTACTAGAGGCACGCAAAACAAGGCATTGATTTTAATTTATGTTTCCCCAAGCCTTCAAAATTAAAGTTTGATACCTTTCCATAATCGACTAGAAAATGTCACGATGATAGTCCAAAAATAGACAAGTTATATATCAACATGATAAATGCATTTAAACCTATTAAATCTATTTATAAATAATAAGACTCCAAAATTTTGAAAATATTAAGAGCTACTATTTGTTGAGATATCAAGCTCTATCCCCGACATATCTCCTGGATGACTATCATTTATGTCACCGTCTATGTTAGTTGTACTCGTGGTGTAGTTAGACTACCACGTATGTTTTGGTTTGGGTTCACATATGAACCACGTATTCTAGGTTTTGACATATAGGGTATTTCCCTCTTCTATTGTATTGTTGTTGTGTGCAAAAGTGAAGAAAGGCTTCACCCTCCAACCTTGTGTCCTCTCTCTTTTGTGTGTTGTGAAGAAAGCTGAACTTGAGTCTCCTATCTCTCTCCCTCTTTCTTTACATGGTATCAGAGCCTTGTTCGTGGTAAGGAGCTCAAGAAAGAAAGCCAAGTTTGTGGTGTCCTGGTAAGAGGACCAGTGTTGCTTTCCTACTTCGAGTTTGGGAGCAAATCTTTGCAGGTAGCACAGCCAGAAGTGCAGGAGTGCACTGCTTCAGATTGAGAGGCCCTTCGCGGTGCCGCGAGAGCGCAGTATATGCTGCGGGGGAAGGGCGAAGCCCTCGGTGACTTTATTTTTTTGATTTGAGGCCGTTTCGGGGCCCGTTTTGAGGGCGGAAGTTCTTCGCAGGCACTCAGAAAAAGGCCCTGTTTTTGCTGTGCGACCACTGCGCGCGGCCAGTCGGTGGAAAGGTGCCACAGAAACTGTGTCGTATGCCTGTGTGCAGAGATATTGGGAGTTGCAGATTCATGCCTGTTGCCTGTTGATGCAAAATCGTCACTAGGAAGTGACTGTGTGGTGAAATACCACTTTTGTCAGTGTTGCAGATCTGCCCCTGTGAGGCTTTTCGCAGAAGTTTTGCTATTTGTCCTTGTGAGGCATTTGCTGTGTTTACAGGTTGCTGTTGCAATTCGTGATTTGTAAAATGTCTGAGAATCTGTCTACCATTGTCAGTGAGAAGCTTGACAAGAACAACTTCCAAGCATGGAAGTTCAGGATGACAAACTTCCTTATGGGAAAGGGAGTTTGGGATTACATCAGTGGTGAAACTGCAGAACCAGTTTTGGGTACTGCTCCCACTCCTGCTGAATTGAAGGCCTTTAAGGAATGGCATGAAAAAGCCAGAAAATGCTTGTATTGGCTATCTGTTAGCATTTCAGATTCTATGATTGTGCATATACAGGATCTAGAGACGCCTAAGGAAGCATGGGATACATTGGTGAAGCTGTATAGCACAAATACCAAAGCACGAAAGATGCAGCTAAAGCAGGAGTTGCACAATGTGCAAAGGAAAAATCTGAATATAAATGAGTATTCCTTGAAGGTGAAAGGCCTTGCAGATTCTCTTGCCTCCATTGGAGCACCTGTTGATGATGAGGACTTAGTGTCCGTGACCTTGAATGGTCTTGGGAAAGATTATGCACAATTTCGGACATCCATTGGAGTCCGTGAAACATTTCCTGATTTTCAGGAACTTATTGCTCTCTTGCTGAGTGAAGAGCAAAGGAATGGTGGTTCAGCCACCTCAACTTCTCAAGAGACTGCTTTCTACTCGAATACAGGTAGAGGCAGGGGTAGAGGAAGAGGCCGTTCTGGAGGCCGTGCAGGAAATCAGAACCAACAGCAACAACAGGAAAACCAGTCCTATGGAGGAGGACGTGGTAGTTCTAGAGGCAGGGGGAGCCAAAGAGGCCGTGGTTCATGGCAAAGGAACCAGCAAGTAAATAGCAGCACAGAATGCTATTATTGTGGAAAGCCTGGACACAAGGAGAATACATGCTATAAAAAGCAGAATGACATCAAAAGTGGAAAGTTGCAGCAAAGCAACTATGCATCATCAAGTGGGCATGGTGACGACAGAAATGAGCACCTTTTTGTGATGCAGCATATGGTTAACTCCATGTCAGGAGATGCTGCAGCTTGCAATGATGTTTGGTATGTTGATTCAGGTGCCTCTAACCACATGACCAGTCATGGTGAGTGGTTTCATGATGTCAAAAATTTGGATAAGCCAGGTTATGTTGAAACAGGTGATGATACTGCGCACCCAATTACGCAGGTTGGTAAAGTGCCATTGGCTATGCAGGATGGCAAAACAAAGTACTTGGCAGATGTACTTCATGTTCCAAAAATCACTAAGAACCTGGTTTCAGTTGGCCAGATGGTTGAGCAAGGTCTGCAGGTTAGATTTAATCCTGATGGATGCTTCGTTGAAGACCTGAAAAATAAATGCCGCTTGGTTGCGAAAGGCAACAAAAATGGAAGAATGTTCACCTTGGATGTTGATATGCCTGAGGTGAAAGCTGCTATGTTTGCGCATGGGAGAGGTGTCATTGCAGATATTGAGATATGGCACAAGCGCATTGGGCATGTGAATATACAAAGGCTGAAATCTATGCAAACGAAAAACATTGTTGCAGGTTTGCCTAAATTCAGAGTTGAGGGAATGCAAAAGGTATGTGAAGCATGCCAAATGGGTAAGCAGGCCAGACATGCATTTCCCAAAAATGCTAAGGTGAGCAAAAGACCTTTGGAAGTGATCCATTCAGATGTTTGGACAACCAAAGCTGCTTCTATTGGTGGATGCCATTATTATGTGACGTTTATTGATGACTACACTAGGAAGGTGTGGATTTATTTTATGAAGCACAAAAGTGAAGTGTTCAGCCACTTCAAGGCTTTTAAGGCCATGGTTGAAAAAGAGAAAGGTGTGCATATTAAAGTGCTAAGATCTGATGGAGGGGGAGAGTACTTTTCAGAAGAATTTTGTGAATATCTGAAAGAACAGGGAATTCAAAGGAAGTACTCATGCAGGTCTACCCCTCAGCAGAATGGGGTTGCAGAAAGGAAGAACAGGCATATTGCAGAAGTAGGACGGGCGATCCTAAATGAGAAAAACATGCCTGATTATTTTTGGGCTGAAGCAGTAGCAACTGCTGTTTATATTATGAACAGAACCCCCACTGCAGCTGTCCATGGCATGACGCCTGAAGAAATGTATACAGGCCAAAAACCAGATATTTCTCACTTGAAGGTATTTGGTTGCATAGCTTATGTTCATGTTCCTGATGAGAAGAGAACAAAGCTGGATCCAAAGGCAGAAAAATGCATCTTTATTGGATATGCTCAGCATCAGAAAGGGTATCGCTGTTATAACCCTTCCACCCGCAAAATGCAAGTGAGCAGAGATGTTGTTTTTGATGAAATGAGCAGCTGGTATGCACCAACTGTTATGGTAGGAGATGCAGATGCAGGAAATGGGAATGCTGCAATAAATGCAGAGCAGCAATCTCAAGCCTTGAGTGGACCCAGAGAGTCCTCTACTAGTGGATCTAATGCATGGACAGGGAGATTGAGATCTAGTGAATCGTCACATGGCAGCCCTGATAGTGTTGTGCAGGTATCACATAAGGGAAAAGAAAAAGTGGACCATGCTCCAGTGGTTGATGTGTCTGCTGGTAGCTCTCATGTTGATGGAGAGTCAAGCGGCTCTGAAATGAGCCTTGATGAGGAACTTGGGATTCCTTCTGTTGTTACACCTGGTGCAAGGAAAAGCAGACATGATTTAAAGACTCCTGCAACTGATCCAGTTGTACGGAGGTCCACTCGTATTAAGTATCCAGTTGACAGGCTGAGATATGATGGGTATACAGCACATCACTATGCTTATATGGTCAAGGTTCTAGAGGAGCCAGAGCCCACATGTTTTGAGGATGCAGCAGGCCATAAAAATTGGGAAGCAGCTATGGATGAAGAGATGGCTGCCTTGGATGCAAACCACACTTGGGATTTGATGCCTTTGCCTCATGATAAGAAGGCTATTGGCTGCAAGTGGGTTTACAAAGTAAAGCACAATGCTGATGGGTCTGTTAGCAGGTACAAGGCAAGATTGGTTGCCAAAGGTTTTGCACAGACATATGGAATTGACTATGAGGAAACTTTCAGCCCAGTTGCAAGGATGGCAACCGTGAGAGCAGTAATTGCTATGGCTGCTGCAAAGGGATGGTCTTTGCATCAGATGGATGTGAAAAATGCCTTCTTGCATGGTGACTTGCAGGAAGAGGTTTATATGATGCAGCCAGAAGGTTATGAGGATAATGCACACCCCGATTTTGTATGCAGGTTGCGCAAAGCCTTGTATGGCTTAAAACAGGCGCCGAGGGCATGGTCAGACAAGATAGGGCAATATCTTGTCACTATTGGATTTCAGATTTCCAATTCAGATTTTTCACTTTATGTGAAAAGGACAAACAGAGGGATTGTGCTTATAGTCATCTATGTTGATGACTTGATTATTACAGGTGATAGTGATGCAGACATTAATGAAGTGAAGCTGCTGTTGAAGCAGAAATTTGAGATGAAGGATTTGGGAGAGCTGCGTTACTTCTTGGGTATTGAGGTTATTAGATCCCCGAGTGGGATATGGCTGTTGCAAAGGCAATACGGTTTGGACATGCTGTCCAAATATGGGATGACAGGCTGTAAGCCTATTTCTGTTCCATTGGAGCAGAATGTGAAGCTCAATGCAGAAACAGGTGAGCTTCTTGAAGATATTACTATGTACAGGCGCATAGTAGGTAGCTTGATTTACATGACTATAACCAGACCAGATTTGAGCTATGCTGTGGGGCTGGTGAGTCAGTTTATGCAGGCACCGAGGAAGCCACATTTGGATGCGGCTAGGCGCATACTGCGGTATGTGAAGTCCACATTGCATTATGGACTGTTTTATGAAGCTGGCTGTGCATTACAGGTACATGGATACACAGATGCTGACTGGGCTGGTAGTGTCTCAGACAGGAGATCTACTAGTGGTTTTATGTTTTCCCTTGGGAGTGGTGCCATCAGTTGGAGCAGCAAGAAGCAGCCAACAGTTGCCTTATCGAGCACAGAGGCTGAGTACAGGGGTGCAGCAATGGCTGCATGTGAGGTAGCTTGGTTACGGAAGCTACTTGCAGATATGGGACAGTCAGTTCATGCAGCAGTTGTCATTCATTGTGACAACATTAGCAGCATCATGCTTGCTAATAACCCAGTTTATCATGCTAGAACGAAGCACATTGAGGTGCATTATCACTTTGTGAGAGAGAAGGTTCTAGCTGGTGAGATTGATCTTGTCTATGTCAGCACTGAGGAGCAGGTGGCTGATATCTTTACGAAGGCATTGGGTACCGAGAAGCTTCGCAGATTTAGGAGCTTGCTTGGTGTACGTGAGATGGATTTGAGCTTGAGGGGGAGTGTTGAGATATCAAGCTCTATCCCCGACATATCTCCTGGATGACTATCATTTATGTCACCGTCTATGTTAGTTGTACTCGTGGTGTAGTTAGACTACCACGTATGTTTTGGTTTGGGTTCACATATGAACCACGTATTCTAGGTTTTGACATATAGGGTATTTCCCTCTTCTATTGTATTGTTGTTGTGTGCAAAAGTGAAGAAAGGCTTCACCCTCCAACCTTGTGTCCTCTCTCTTTTGTGTGTTGTGAAGTAAGCTGAACTTGAGTCTCCTATCTCTCTCCCTCTTTCTTTACAATGGAGTCTAATGCTCTTTCAGAGATAGTCACTGAAAAGCTTGACAAGAACAACATCCAAGCATGGAAGTTTAGAATGACGAATTTTCTTAAGGGAAAAGGCTATTAGGAGTTCATTACTAGAGCTGAACAAGAACCAGTTATTCCCAATGTTCCCAATCAATAGGAGTTTCAGGCATTTAAAGGATGGCATGAGAGAGCCATAGAAGTTATGTATTGTCTGTCTATCAGTATTTTAGATTCTATGATTGTGCATATGCAGGATGCAAGCACAATGAAGGAGGTGTGGGATACTTTGACGAGAATGTATAGTAGAAATATGCAAGCCAAGAAAATGTAGCTCAAGTAGGAGTTGCATAATGTGCAGACAGAAAATATGAGCATCAATGAGTACCACATGAAGGTGAAGAAGATTGCAAATGCACTTGCTTCTATTGGGTCACCAGTGGAAGATGATGATTTAGTTTCTGTGACCTTGAATAATCTAGGAAAGGATTATGCACAATTCTAGACATCCATTGCCATCCGTGAGAATTTTCCTGATTTTGAGGAGTTGATTGCTCTTCTAATTTCTGAAGAGCAGAGAAATGGTGGTGCATCCTCTTCAAGAGGAACTTCAAAAGAAACTGTCTTTTACTCAAATGCTGAAAGAGGTAGAGGTCGAGGTAGAGGTAGAGTAGCAGGCCGAGGTCTAGAGGTTGTGGTAGAAATAAGAATATGTAATAAATTCAAGAAAACTAGTCCTATGGAGGAGGACGTGGTAACTTTAGAGGCAGGGGGAGCCAAAGAGGTCGTGGTGGATGGCAGAGACGTCAAAATGCAAACAGCAACATTGAATGCTACTACTACGGTAAAATGGGTCATATGGTTAAAGATGGCTATAAAAAGCAGAATGACATCATGACTATAAAATTGCAGCAAGGCAATTATGGATATGAAAAATAAAGGTCGCTTGATAGAAAAAGGGAAGAATAACGACAGGATGTTCACGTTGGATGCAGACATGTCTGAATTGAGTGTAGCAATGTTTGCACATGGGACCGGTGTAGTTGCAAATATTGATGTCTGGCATAAACGCATTAGTCAAGTTAATGTACAACGACTTAAATTAATGCAAGCCCAAAATATTATTGCAAGATTGCCTAAGTTCAAGGTTGCAGAAATGAAAAAGGTATCTGAAGCCTGTCACTTTGGAAAATAGGCAAGGAAACCATTTTCTTATTGACTCAAGCGGAATTCTTCAGACACATCCGGATGCCGTCTTGCAGGTTGCCACCAACTCCTATGCCTCCCTTCTTACAGCAAATCCTGACACTCAAGCCACAGATGATGCTAGAGTGGTTATTTGATAGCACTTACCTGGGTTGGTGACTGGGGATATGACTGTATCACTTGATGCACCCTTCACCAAGTTAGAGTTCAGGAATGCTCTCTCTGCCCTTACAAGGGTAAGTGTCTTGGGTCAGCAGATGGACTTACCCCCTTATTTTTTATTACTTTATGGGATCACATTACTTCAGCCCTGCAAGGTGTTTGGGAATGGGGTGAGGTGCCAGACTCACTTGCGGAGGGCCTTATTCATTTGATTCCAAAAGGGGGTTGTAGGAATTTAGTGTCTCAGTGGAGACCGATTACTTTGCTGGATACTTTGTATAAAATCTTAGAGCTTTTGTCTGCAACTCTTTTTGCCAGATCTTATCCATGATATGCAGACGAGCTTTGTGCATGGCAGAAGCATCTTTGACAACATCTTCTCATTTTGGGAGGCTTCTAATTGGGCCATGCATAATGGCTGTAGGCTGGGCATTCTACTCTTAGACTTTGAGAAAGCTTATGATAGGGTAGACTGGGGTGGGCATGCTTACTCGCATTGGTTTCTCAGATGCATGGATCAGAGGGGTGTCAGACCTCTACAGATCAGCCCATAGCAAGGTTTTTATTGGTGGAGTCAGGGGGGACAGGTTTGAAATTACCAGATCAGTCCACTAGGGATGCCTTTTAGCCCCCTTTCTGTTCTTATTTGTGGCTGAAGCTATGAGCTATTACATTAGAGCTCAATCTGATATTGTAGGGCTTAGGCTTCCTTTGAGGCAGGAGGATGAGCTCTTAGACAGCAATGAGTTGGCAGATGATACGGCTAATTTTTTGGATGCTACTCCACAGACATTGACTTCATTCAGGACAGCATTAGATTAATTTTGCATTGCAGCAGGTGCACACATTAATTTTGGAACAAATCCAATGGCTTTTGGATTAGTGATGAGGACACTCTAGACTAGGCGAATGACATAGGGTTCAATTGGATTCATAGGGGTGTTTCTGTCAGATATCTGGGATGCTAGGTTGGGGTGGACATCTCTCTAGCATAGCAGTTTGCTCCTATGTTGTGGAGAGTATCAGGAGGAAACTCATCTTTTGGAGTTTTTCCAGACTTGATCTTGCATCCAGAGTTGTGGTTGTGAACTAGGTATTATTGACCACTGCTTGGTTCATTTGGTCTTGTTGGTGTAGGTATAGAGGTTGTATCGCTCAGCTCATGAGACTTATCAGAAACTTCCCTATGGAGCGGTTTAGATGGCACCTCAGATGTAGCCAGGGTGGCTTGGGAGACCCTCATTCTCCCCACAAGAGAAGGAGGTCTCAATATTATTGACCCCAACTTGTAGTGTATGGTCTTGATCTACAAGTTCCTAGTACGTGGGTTGATACCTAGATAGGAGCCCTAGAAAGATTTCTTCACATGCAGCATTCAATCTTATACTCCATCTCATGGGTGAGATTGGATGGATAGCATCAGATGGATCTTTACTTTAGGCCATCTCAAACCTCCCCCTTCCCCTCTCATGAATGCTATTCTGAAAGCTTGGGGTAGCTTCATAAACAGTCTTTGTAGAGTTCCACCCACCTCTTGTGAAGAAATTCACAGTAGGTAGCCAGTCATGGAATGACTCAATATTGGCTGACCATGGCAAGCCACTTGGAGTGTCATGCTATATGGAGTGGTTTAGATGGGTGATGGGACTTGCCTCTACAGTAGGTGCATGGCAAGCCTTTAGGAGACTCCCAGAGGATAAGAGACTTGTAGCGGTCGGCCACCTCAAAGGGAGTGCAGTCAAGATACAGCAGATAGAGAAAACCATTCTAGCAAAGTGGATAGACACAGATGGCATGCTAATCACAAAGTTCATGTAGTGGGGAGCATTCTCAGGGACGGACATTCCTTTATAGGTTACTGTCCTGCAGGATGAACATGAGGATACCCTAGTCTTTGACATTTAGTCTTAGGAGGCAGGCTTACCAGATCTTCTGATGATATTCTTTTGAGGTTGCCTTTCAGCCTCTCAAGATTACAGGTTTCATGGAGTGGGGCACGGACTCATAGTGGTATCTTGACCCCGATCCTCTTCTCCTTGCGCTGGGGTTTTGGAGACTCTGGTTATATGGTGGTTCCCCTTTTAGGTTCTTACAATGGGACCCAGGGGAGTGGAAATGGATTGATGAGGGGCAGCGAGAGAAGAGCATCCCCTTCTTTTATTATATAATTAGAAAGTAGATTTCAGCTCAACACAGCTCAACAGTAGAGGTTGGAGGCCCTCCAAATCCCCTCATTGGGATAGTTTTCAGATTTTCGTAGTTGTCCGGAAAAACTTTTGGTGTAGGCTCTGAAAATCCCTCAGGAATAGAAATATAACTCTTTTATTTTGGCTTATTCATGGAGGGATTGCAGTGAACCTGTGGAGATCCAGGTTCGGGGATGACCCTACTTGTCCTCATTGTCACATTGCAGTTGAGTCAGTACAGCATTGCCTTTGGGAGTGCAGATAGGCGAGGATGATCTGGAAAAGTGTTGCTAGGATTTTCAGTATCTTTCATACAGCACCTTTCTATATGACCTGGGGATCAGTAGCATGGTTATCTCTTACTGGCCCTCAGGTGTTCTTCCAGAGGGACATGATGCAGATCTAGCTCTCATTGAACAGTGACACTCAGTGGAGTCTTGTTCCCTCAGCATAAGTAAATCAAACTATGAAATAGCTTCCTGTACAAAGTACCATCAAACTTTTTGTAGGAACAAAGTGGAGACAGGTTGTGAACACAAGTGAGCAAGAGTACACACACAAGAAGCTCCAATAGAAATGTTCAAATGAAACAATACAAGTACTTGGTATATATAGTACCCAAGTACTCTTGGTCAACCATAGGGTTGAATTTATGCCTACAACACCATATCTTGGTAATCTCTTACAAATCCCCCCTCAAAGATATGGCTGAAAGTACCCTAGAAACATCTCAGGTGTACCCTATAGTACCTAAAGTACCATGGTTGCACAAATGAGTCCATATGGATATGCAACCTATGGGACTTTAGGTACTGCAAGGTACACCTGAGATGTTTCCAAGGTACTTTCAG
Organism: Dipteris shenzhenensis; assembly: GCF_047967505.1. Classification (NCBI taxonomy): domain Eukaryota; kingdom Viridiplantae; phylum Streptophyta; class Polypodiopsida; order Gleicheniales; family Dipteridaceae; genus Dipteris; species Dipteris shenzhenensis. The sequence continues at coordinate 14,450,455 of NC_141620.1, read as the reverse complement.
CCATATCTTTAAGGGGTTATTTGTAAGAGATTACAAAGATATGGTGTTGTAGGCATAAAGTCAACCCTATTGTTGACCAGTAGTACTTGGGTACTATATATATCAAGTACTTGTATTGTTTCATTTTGATACCCCACTTCTTGCACAACCCAAATTTGAAATAGCACACCCACGAGTGCTCAAATGCATCCAACGAAGATCAAAAGCATCCCAACTATAAAGTAACTACAAATGCACCGAACAATGCAAAGTATCTGCAAATGCACCTATGAGTGCAAGAGTATGGGCTACAAAATAGTCTCGAAGCGAAATACACAGCTCAAAACACTTCCTAAAAGTGCACCTTGTCTCAAAACACCTACAAAAATCCACTGACTATGTGGGGAAGCTGGAGATGACAAAGGAGCTGAAGTGAGTTGTTTGGAGCTCAATGAAGCTATTGGGAGTACTTCTGAACACAATACATGTGTAGGGAAGAGCCTGGAGAAGTATGTAGATGCCTGGAGCTGCTGGAACACACCCTAGAGAGACTAGAGCTGAAAAGAGTCCAAATTTGAGCAAAAACGTTAAAAAACAGCCGAAAACTACTCAAAACGCCTCCTAACAAGTTGTACGGACTCAAAATCAGGTTCCAACAAGTCATACGAACTCCCGACACTGTCACACAACTATACAAATAGATCCATATGGACTATATGGTACGAACAAATACCTTTTTTTTTGGGGGCCTAAAATGGTATAGGACAGATTTGTTTGTATGTGGGCAGCTCTGAAATTTTGAAAAATGTCGAAATCGGACCTCAAAAGGTCAAAAAACAGCCCCACTTGACTGTTGGAGCTACCTTAAATGAAATCTGGAGAGCTAAATGTGAGAACCAGGAACGTGCACTGGAGCACCAAGCTTGCGGGAGTCTAGAAGCAAGTGCGGGAATGGGCTCTAGAGACAGAAGTGCTTTAATACCAAATGTAGGAACAAAGTGGAAATAGGTTGTGAACACAAGTGAGCAAGAGTGCACACACAAGAAAGCTCCAATAGAAATGTTCAAATGAAACAATACAAGTACTTGGTATATATAGTACCCAAGTACTACTAGTTAACCATAGGATTGACTTTATGCCTACAACACCATATCTTTGTAATCTCTTACACTTTTCAGCCTCATCATGCTTACTCAACTTGAGTCCTTTTTCCAATGGCATGGCCACCACATGCTTACTATTCTCCATCTTAAAATTTATGCAACAACCCCTTGGCATATTTGGTCTGTGACATAGAAGTCCCCCCTTGGGTTTGCTAAAATTCAATGCCAAGAAAGTAGTGTAAGAGGCCCAAATCTGTCATGTCAAAGGTCTGACACGGACTACACTGCTGCAATTTGCTGCAAATTACTACTAGTGAGTTTGCATTCCCCTCCTTCCTGGGATGATAAGCATGGCTAGTCTTTTTCTAAAATTTACCCTTTCCATGAGTGGCAATTTTTTGCTCACTCAAATGAGCTGAATTGGAAGTCCACATTTCTTCTTGTAAGAGCAAGCCAACTAACTCCTCAAAACTGAATGGAGAAACCTTAAGTATAATGGTCAAGGAAATAAATGTATCATATGAGGGGGCTAGACTATTGAGGGTGATAGAGACCTATTTCTTGTCTTTTATATCCTTATCAATAGCTGTGAGCTCACTCCGAATGTCAATAATCTTTGTAATATGATCTGAAAGAATTTGACCTTCCTGCAGGAACAAGTTATTGAGCTTATTATTCAAAAGCAATGCTTCTTGCTTCATTCTTGACATTCCACATACTTTTCACTCTATCCCAAGCTGCCTTTGAAGTCTTGCAAGACTTGATAGTGGACTTAATGCATGTCTTCATAGACAATGGAATTAAAGACAACGCTTGGGCATCCTTGTGATCAAACCTCTTCTGATCCTCCGTGGGAGTGGTAGTAGAAGCCTAACTGGCAGTACTCAAAGTGGATGATGCATTCGTGCTAAATCCAATAGGTCTAGCCTCATCACCATTCATGATGTCCCATAATTTCTTTCCAACCAATATATTTTTGAGTGTAAATGACCACAAAACATAGTTGGGGCCATCCAACTTGTCGGCCTCAACCATGGTCCCAAAATTCACTAAAAGAGACATGATGCTGGCTCAATAATATCTGCAAAGAAAGGCAACAAATGGGCACCTAAAGTGCAACTGATTGCTATGCAATCACTTCAGTGGCATATACTAATAGTGGCTACTCTAAAATAGTAGTAAATCTGTCCCAAAAATTGCTTGCACTAAGCCTAATCCCTGCTCCTAGAATAATAAGTGCAAAAATTTGCCCCAAAAATTTGCTCAATCACAATGCCCTTCTGGGATACAGAATGCAATCAAGCATTGTACTTTTGGCCCAAAAAATTCTGCTAAATTGCAGCCAAACACATGTAATGCCAAACAATGTCCGAAATGCAAAGTACTTCTGCCCCAAAATTTAGCTAAGCACTGGCTCAAATTGCAATATTCTGATGCACTTCATGTGCTAGAATGCAATCCCAACTGCAAGTAGCTATCAATGAGTCACAAGACTCATAAATGCAAGCTGAGTAGGCACATGGCTTGTTCCAGCCACAAATCTTGCATCTAACAAAATCGGAATCCAAATGCAAGTCTTGAAGAGCTGTAAACAACTTGTAGAAGCTACACCCACTAAAAGCAAGTGCCCAAAACAGCCTCAAGCTGTGTAACATTGCAAATGATTGCAAATGAACAATGTACCTTGCAATGCACTTGAAATATGGGCAAGAGTTCTTCCTGAAACTATCTAGAATTGAAAAGATGTTGAGATATCAAGCTCTACCCCCGATATATCTCCTGGATGACTATCATTTATGTCACCGCCTATGTTAGTTGTACTCGTGGTGTAGTTAGACTACCACGTATGTTTTTGGTTTGGGTTCACATATGAACCACGTATTCTAGGGTTTGACATATAGGGTATTTCCCTCTTCTATTGTATTATGGTTGTTGTGTGCAAAAGTGAAGAAAGGCTTCACCCTCCAACCTTGTGTCCTCTCTCTTTTGTGTGTTGTGAAGAAAGCTGAACTTGAGTCTCCTATCTCTCTCCCTTATTCTTTACATGGTATCAGAGCCTTGTTCGTGGTAAGGAGCTCAAGAAAGCAAGCCAAGTTTGTGGTGTCCTAGTAAGAGGACCAGTGTTGCTTTCCTACTTCGAGTTTGGGAGCAAATCTTTGCAGGTAGCACAGCCAGAAGTGCAGGAGTGCACTGTTTTAGATTGAGAGGCCCTTCGCGGTGTGACGAGAGCGCAGTATATGCTGCGGGGGAGGGCAAAGCCCTAGGTGACTTTATTTTCTGATTTGAGGCCGTTTCGGGGCCCGTTTTGAAGGCGGAAGTTCTTCGCAAGCACTCAGAAAAAGGCCCTGTTTTTCGCTGTGCGACCAGTGCAGTGCGCGGCTAGTCGGTGGAAAGGTGCCACAGAAATTGCATCGTATGCCTGTGTGCAGAGATATTGGGAGTTGCAGATTCATGCCTGTTGCCTGTTGATGCAAAATCGTCACTAGGAAGTGACTGTGTGGTGAAATACCACTTTCGTCAGTGTTGCAGATCTGCCCCTGTGAGGTTTTTCGCAGAAGTTTTGCTATTTGCCCTTGTGAGGCATTTGCTGTGTTTACAGGTTGCTGTTGCAATTCGTGATTTGTAAAATGTCTGAGAATCTGTCTACCATTGTCAGTGAGAAGCTTGACAAGAACAACTTCCAAGCATGGAATTTCAGGATGACAAACTTCCTTATGGGAAAGGGAGTTTGGGAGTACATCAGTGGTGAAACTGCAGAACCAGTTTTGGGTGCTGCTCCCACTCCTGCTGAATTGAAGGCCTTTAAAGAATGGCATGAAAAAGCCAGAAAATGCCTGTATTGGCTGTCTGTTAGCATTTCAGATTCTATGATTGTGCATATACAGGATGTAGAGACGCCTAAGGAGGCATGGGATACATTGGTGAAGCTGTATAGCACAAATACCAAAGCACGAAAGATGCAGCTAAAGCAGGAGTTGCACAATGTGCAAAGGAAAAATCTGAATATAAATGAGTATTCCTTGAAGATGAAAGGCCTTGCAGATTCTCTTGCCTCCATTGGAGCACCTGTTGATGATGAGGACTTAGTGTCCGTGACCTTGAATGGTCTTGGGAAAGATTATGCACAGTTTCGGACATCCATTGGAGTCCGTGAAACATTTCCTGATTTTCAGGAACTTATTGCTCTCTTGCTGAGTGAAGAGCAAAGGAATGGTGGTTCAGCCACCTCAACTTCTCAAGAGACTGCTTTCTACTTGAATACAGGTAGAGGCAGGGGTAGAGGAAGAGGCCGTTTTGGTGGCCGTGCAGGAAATCAGAACCAGCAGCAACAACAGAAAAACCAGTCCTATGGAGGAGGACGTGGTAGTTCTAGAGGCAGGGGGAGCCAAAGAGGCCGTGGTTCATGGCAAAGGAACCAGCAAGTAAATAGCAGCACAAAATGCTATTATTGTGGAAAGCCTGGACACAAGGAGAATACATGCTATAAAAAGCAGAATGACATCAAAAGTGGGAAGTTGCAGCAAAGCAACTATGCATCATCAAGTGGGCATGGTGACGACAGAAATGAGCACCTTTTTGTGATGCAGCATATGGTTAACTCCATGTCAGGAGATGCTGCAGCTTGCAATGATGTTTGGTATGTTGATTCAGGTGCCTCTAACCACATGACCAGTCATGGTGAGTGGTTTCATGATGTTAGAAATTTGGATAAGCCAGGTTATATTGAAACAGGTGATGATACTGCGCACCCAATTATGCAGGTTGGTAAAGTGCCATTGGCTATGCAGGATGGCAAAACGAAGTACTTGGCAGATGTACTTCATGTTCCAAAAATCACTAAGAACCTGGTTTCAGTTGGCCAGATGGTTGAGCAAGGTCTGCAGGTTAGATTTAATCCTGATGGATGCTTTGTTGAGGACTTGAAAAATAAGTGCCGCTTGGTTGCAAAAGGCAACAAAAATGGCAGAATGTTCACCTTGGATGTTGATATGCCTGAGAGTGCTCTCAACGGAAGCAAGAATGGAAGAGGGAGAGAGAGCGAGAGAGAGACAGAGAGCCACACAAGTTTGGTGGGTGCAGAACCACCCTAATCTTCTTTTTCATTCATTTATATATGTGTTTGAGTATTGTACATAACTGGGGTTAAGGCACAGTGACCTTTAACCCCCATAACCTCCCACTTAAAGGACAATGTGCCTTTAAGGGAGAACAACCAGTGAGCATACTATCCAATGCCCATCAATACACGACAATACTCAAATCGCTGACTAGGTAGACTCTTCGTCAGCATATCTGCAGGGTTATCATCTGTATGAACCTTGACAAGCTCTATGCGCTTGTCCTCAAGTACCTCCCTGATGAAATGGTACCTGACCTCAATGTGTTCGGTCTTTGCATGAAAGACTGGATTCTGTGCTAGCTGAATAGCACTCATGGAATCACTATGCAATGTCGGTACACCTGTATGAATCCCCAAATCTCCCACTAGCCGATCAAGCCATATAGCCTCCTTGCAACCCTCTGTGGCTGCAACATACTCAGCCTCTGTGGTAGACAAAGCAACGCACTTCTGTGCGCGAGACATCCACGACACTGCACCACCTGCAAAGGTGAACACATAACCAGAAGTGGATCTCCTACTATCCACATGCCCTGCATAGTCTGAATCTGTGTACCCAAGTACACGCATGTCTCCTTTACCAAAGCAAATGCACATCTCCTTGGTACCCTTCATGTACCTCATGATGCACTTAACTGCCTCCCAATGCCTCTTTCCTGGATTAGCCATATACCGGCTAACAACTCCCATTGCAAATGCAATGTCTAGTCTAGTAGCTATCATAGCATACATAAGACTCCCAACTGCTGATGCATAAGGAACCTTGGCCATCATGGCCCTCTCCTCATCTGATTTGGGACTATCTGTATGACTCAGTTTCACATATGGAGGCAATGGAGTACTCACTGCCTTCCCCCCCTCCATATTGAAACGTTGCAATACTTTTGTAACATACTCTTTTTGTGAAAGCCAAAGGAGTTTCCTACTCCGATCACGCGTGATGCGCATACCAAGAATATGACCTGCAAGTCCCAAATCCTTCATATCAAAGGCCTCATGCAACTTGGCCTTTAATGCATCTAGCTCATAAGTATTCTTGCTAGCCAATAGCATATCATCCACATATAGTGCCAAGATTATCAAGCTATTATCCTTAGCCCTTTTAGTGTAGAGGCAGTGATCAATTTCACTCCTTCTAAAACCCTGGGTCCGAATGAAAGCATCAAACTTCTGATACCATTCTCTAGGCGCTTGCTTAAGACCATAGAGACTCTTCTTTAGCTTGCAAACTAAATGCTCTTTGCCCTTTTCTTCAAAGCCTTCCGGCTGCACCATGTAAATTTCCTCATGCAAATCTCCATGCAAGAAAGCTGTCTTGACATCCATCTGCATAAGCTCCATATCCTCTGATGCCACTAGTCCAAGCATGCATCTAAGTGTGGTCATCTTCACAACCGGAGAGAATATCTCATCAAAGTCTACACCCTTCTTTTGCTTGAACCCTTTAGCAACCAAACGGGCCTTGTACCTAGGCACATCATCACCTGTGACCTTCATTTTGTAGACCCATTTACATGGCAATGCTTTCTTTCCATGTGGCAAAGAAACCAAGTCCCAAGTCTTATTCTTCATAAGTGAACTCATCTCTGATTGCATAGCATACTCCCACTTGCGTTGATCCTCACGCATCATAGCCTCTTTGTAGCAAGAAGGCTCCCCGCAATCAGTAAGCATCACATAGTCTACCCCTGGAACAAACCTATCAGGCGGTCTAGACACTCTAGATGATCTTCTCAATGGCATTTCAGCTTGCTGTCCCACTTGCATATCAGCCACATTTGGCTCATCATTTCCACCAATAGATGATCCATCATCTACCCTTGATTGTATACCTGTGGGAGTACTTGGTTGTACCATTTCTTGCACATTTGGTGCATGGACAGCTTGCTGCCTATCAACATATGCAGGTGGATTCACATCCTGGAAAGTGATTCTCCTCATTTCCACATCCCTCATGGGTGCCTTATGCATCTTCTTCTCATTGAAGACCACATCATGGCTGCGTATGATCTTCTTTGCTTCTAGATCCCAGAGACGATAGCCCATCTCTCCACTTTCACCATAACCTAGAAAGATGCATTTCCTAGACTTAGGATCTAGCTTCTTTCAAAGCTCTTTTGGCACATGTGCATATGCCTCACACCCAAATATACGCAAATGAGAGTAAGAGGGCTTCTTGCCACTCCATGCCTCTTCAGGAATACCACCATCCAAACTCTTACTAGGTGATCTATTGATCACATGCACTGCAGTCTTCATTGCCTCAGCCCAAAAACCACCAGAAAGACTTGCATTGGAAAGCATGCATTGCAACCTTTCTTGAATGGTACGGTTCATCTTTTCTGCAACTGGATTTTGCTCTGGAGTACGAGGGGATGTAAGCTCCCTCTTAATCCCACGAGTATCACAGAAATGCTGAAAGTCATGAGAGAGATACTCTCCACCATTGTCAGTCCGTAGGCATTTAAGCATTCTACCTGACTGATTCTCAACCAAGGCCAGCCATTTCTGAAATACCTGGAACACATCACTCTTTCGAGCTATAGCATAAGCCCACACTTTCTTGGTTGCATCATCAATGAATGTCACATAGTATTCAGCCCCGCCTAATGACCGTGTAGGCATGGGACCACATACGTCTGAATGCACCAAATCAAGCATTTCAAACTCTTTCTTTCCCCTTCTTTTATGGGCTGATTTAGTCTGCTTCCCATAGAGACAGTGCTCACAAAATTCAAAATCAGAGAAACTCAAATGCGGTACATAACCCAAACGGCATAAGAGTTTCATTCCATTCTGGCTCATGTGCCCTAACCTGCAATGCCACAAAGAAGTGCTTGGCTGCTCGGTTATTGCAACAACATGATCAAATACCCCTGATACATGTAAGGGATACAAAGTCCCACTTTTGGCACCCCTGGCCAAAAGCATAGAGCCCTTCTGAATTTTCCAACTCTGAAAGCCAAAAGTGGTGTGAAAACCAGCATCATCTAGCTGACCCACTGAAATAAGACTCTTGGTCAGCTTAGGCACATGTCTCACATGTTTCAAAACAAATGCAGACCCATTTGCAAAAGAAAACTTTATGTCACCTGCTCCCACTATGTCACATGCATAGTCATTTCCAAGATGCACACAACCTGTCTTTCCACTATCATAAGTGGAGAACCATTCCCTATGGGGAGTAACATGGAATGAAGCACCAGAATCCAAAATCCAATCCTGGGAATATGCATCATCTGAAGTGGTAAGCAACTCTGCAGATAAACTAGACATGAAGAGAACATCATTGTCACTATCACGTGTGACTGCATTGATCTCCTTGATCTTCACTTTTCCTTTGTCCTCCCTTGGACTCTCTTCCTTTTGATTTGCACCCCAATTTGCATTCTTTTTCTTATCCTTTTGCTCTCTTTTCAGCTTGTAGCAATCCTTTTTCATATGGCCCTTCTTGCCACAATGGTAACACTCAATGTTCCGTGCCCTGGATTTGCTACGAGACTTCCCTCTTTCTTGGGACTTCCCCCTGAACTGTGATCTGCCCCTTTGCACATTTAAGGCTGCATCCTGCTTGTTGCCATCCATAGACTTCCGTCTAATCTCCTCGGCCAACAAGCTACCCATAACATCATCAAATTTCAGTACTCCACCAGGTGCAGAGTTGCTGACAGCTGTACGGAAGGTATCCCATGAGGATGGCAATGAACATAAGAGAAATATTGCCTTAGTCTCCGCATCAAAAATCATTTTTTGAGCCTGAAGCTGGCTGAAAATAATATTGAATTCATTCAAATGAGAAGCAATGGAGACCCCTTCCTTCATCTGCAGCTCAAACAACCTCTTCATGAGGTAAACTTTATTAGAGGCAGTTTCCTTTTCATAAGTGGCACATAGTTTCTTCCACAAATCTTCCATAGTCTGCTCATTTACTACTGTGAAATAAACTGACTCTGCAAGATGAAGTCTAATAGTAGACTTTGCTAATGCATCCAACTCATTCCAATCATCCTCAGACATATTTGCAGGCTTAGCTTCAATCCCTGCCAAGGGTTTAATCTGCTTCTTTTGAATAAGCACATCCCTTATCTGTTCTTTCCACAAAGAAAAGTTTGTCCCATCAAACTTTTTAATGCTGAAAAACTCCTTTTCAGGCATGGAAGAGGATGCCATGATGCAAATAAAGCAAAATCCCAAATGCTAGTGCCTGTAAGAGAGAATCACACCAAATACCAGGTGCACCCAAATGTGTATGCCACAATAGAGTGAAATATCACCAAAATTCAAAGCTCAAAGCATCAAAAGATGCATCTGACTCATGTGCATATACTATGCATCCATATGAGCAAATCTGGCCCAAAAGAAAATGCCAATAAGTGCCAAATGACTCAAGCATAAACACTGTCCACTGGCATATGCATCAATAATGTCTCATCCAAGAGAGCATAGCACTATCAGTGCATCACCTGCAATGTGTCAAAGCTGTCCCTCAGCATAAAATAGCATCCATGTGCAAAGCGTCCATAAAAATAGCATCCCACAAGGCAATTTGGGCCTATCAGCGCATCCAACAAGGACTGCAATGCATCCAAATGGCCTATAAATCATCCACTGCAACCCAATGCATACCACGAATGAGCGCACACTGCTCAAACTGCAACCAGAGTGATCTGCATAAGGTATGCTCAAGAAATCATAGTCCCACGGTAATGAGCGCTACTGAAAATAGAACTTGAGATGCTTCAAAACATGGGCGCCATTGCATAATCGGACTCAGCAAGAAAATCTGCAAATATCTCTCTTCTGCCAGAACTCCAAAATCCCAACCGATGAGTGAGAAATGGGAGTCAACACTTATCCACTGCCATGTGGCATAAATCTAAGGTTTCAAAACCTTAGTATGAAAAATGCATAACAGAGAGACGAAATCGAATACACAGAGATTTAAAACTCTGAAAATCCTCCACCGAATCACGCAAGAACTGATAGGTAGGGGTTTTTGGGCGTCCAGAACGCAATGGGACAGACGGTTTTGGAAACCGTGGTCTCAATCACTGGGTCCAACACACGGACTGAAAAACGTTTTTGGAAACAGAGCTATCTGTAAACTCCATCGGAGTGCGAATGATGAGCAACATAGAAGTTTTAGGACCTCCTGAGTCCACCGGAACTGACAGATCTGCAAATGGTTGCTCCAAACTTGAGTTCCAACACCCGGGCAAAAAACGCAGGAATTGACACAGTGAGTCAGAAATCCACTGAAATGATCTCAGATTCAAGAATGAAGGTGTTTCCAAGCTCCTGAAGTAATGTGGACACCAAAAGCAAGCAATAGTTGCCTCTACAAGTCAATATAGAGTCTCTGTCATCGAACAGAACAGGGAAAAGCTCAAAAAACGACTTTTTCTTTGAAAGCTCTTAACAGGCTCTCAAAACCACTTCGTAAAGCCAAAGTGACTTTTCCAAAGGTTCCTCCAAGGTCTCTGCACACTCGGATGCAAGTAAAGTCACCCACAAAGCTTTCCACAGAGCTTCTCCTTCCTCCCACAGAGCTGCTGAGCTTCAAGCATTCACACACACTCAGCTAGATCACCCGGGCTCTGATACCAGTTGAGAGTGCTCTCAACGGAAGCAAGAACGGAAGAGGGAGAGAGAGCGAGAGAGAGACAGAGAGCCACACAAGTTTGGTGGGTGCAGAACCACCCTAATCTTCTTTTTCATTCATTTATATATGTGTTTGAGTATTGTACATAACTGGGGTTAAGGCACAGTGACCTTTAACCCCCACAATGCCTGAGGTGAAAGCTGCTATGTTTGCGCATGGGAGAGGTGTCATTGCAGATATTGAGATATGGCACAAGCGCATTGGGCATGTGAATATACAAAGGCTGAAATCTATGCAAACGAAAAACATTGTTGCAGGTTTGCCTAAATTTAGAGTTGAGGGAATGCAAAAGGTATGTGAAGCATGCCAAATGGGTAAGCAGGCCAGACATGCATTTCCCAAAAATGCTAAGGTGAACAGAAGACCTTTGAAAGTGATCCATTCCGATGTTTGGACAACCAAAGCTGCTTCTATTGGTGGATGCCATTATTATGTGACGTTTATTGATGACTACACTAGGAAGGTGTGGATTTATATTATGAAGCACAAAAGTGAAGTGTTCAGCCATTTCAAAGCTTTTAAGGCCATGGTTGAAAAAGAGAAAGGTGTGCATATTAAAGTGCTAAGATCTGATGGAAGGGGAGAGTACTTTTCAGAAGAATTTTGTGAATATCTGAAAGAACAGGGAATTCAAAGGAAGTACTCATGCAGGTCTACCCCTCAGCAGAATGGGGTTGCAGAGAAAGGAAGAACAGGCATATTGTAGAAGTAGGACGGGCGATCCTAAATGAGAAAAACATGCCTGATTATTTTTGGGCTGAAGCAGTAGCAACTGCTGTTTATATTATGAACAGAACCCCCACTGCAGCTGTCCATGGCATGACGCCTGAAGAAATGTATACAGGCCAAAAACCAGATATTTCTCACTTTGGTTGCATAGCTTATGTTCATGTTCTTGATGAGAAGAGAACAAAGCTGGATCCAAAGGCAGAAAAATGCATCTTTATTGGATATGCTCTGCACCAGAAAGGGTATCGCTGTTATAACCCTTCCACCCGCAAAATGCAAGTGAGCAGAGATGTTATTTTTGATGAAATGAGCAGTTGGTATGCACCAACTGTTATGGTAGGAGATGCAGATGCAGGAAATGGGAATGCTGCAATAAATGCAGAGCAGCAATCTCAAGCCTTGAGTGGACCCAGAGAGTCCTCTACTAGTGGATCTAATGCATGGACAGGGAGATTGAGATCTAGTGAATCGTCACATGGCAGTCCTGATAGTGTTGTGCAGGTATCACATAAGGGAAAAGAAAAAGTAGACCATGCTCCAGTGTTTGATGTGTCTGCTGGTAGCTCTCATGTTGATGGAGAGTCAAGTGGCTCTGAAATGAGCCTTGATGAGGAACTTGGGATTCCTTCAGTTGTTACACCTGGTGCAAGGAAAAGCAGGCATGATTTAAAGACTCCTGCAACTGATCCAGTTGTACAGAGGTCCACTCGTATTAAGTATCCAGTTGACAGGCTGAGATATGATGGGTATATAGCACATCACTATGCTTATATGGTCAAGGTTCTAGAGGAGCCAGAGCCCACATATTTTGAGGATGCAGTAGGGCATAAAAATTGGGAAGCAGCTATGGATGAAGAGATGGCTGCCTTGGATGCAAACCACACTTGGGATTTGATGCCTTTGCCTCATGATAAGAAGGCTATTGGCTACAAGTGGGTTTACAAAGTAAAGCACAATGCTGATGGGTCTATTAGCAGGTACAAGACAAGATTGGTTGCCAAAGGTTTTGCACAGACATATGGAATTGACTATGAGGAAACTTTCAGCCCAGTTGCAAGGATGGCAACCGTGAGAGCAGTAATTGCTATGGCTGCTGCAAAGGGATGGTCTTTGCATCAGATGGATGTGAAAAATGCCTTCTTGCATATGGTGATTTGCAGGAAGAGGTTTATATGATGCAGCCAGAAGGTTATGAGGATAATTCACACCCCGATTTTGTATGCAGGTTGCGCAAAGCCTTGTATGGCTTAAAACAGGCGCCGAGGGCATGGTCAGACAAGATAGGGCAATATCTTGTCACTATTGGATTTCAGATTTCCAATTCAGATTTTTCACTTTATGTGAAAAGGACAAACAAAGGGATTGTGCTTGTAGTCATCTATGTTGATGACTTGATTATTACAGGTGATAGTGATGCAGACATTAATGAAGTGAAGCTGCTGTTGAAGCAGAAATTTGAGATGAAGGATTTGGGAGAGCTGCGTTACTTCTTGGGCATTGAGGTTATTAGATCCCCGAGTGGGATATGGCTGTTGCAAAGGCAATACGGTTTGGACATGCTGTCCAAACATGGGATGACAGGCTGTAAGCCTATCTCTGTTCCATTGGAGCAGAATGTGAAGCTCAATGCAGAGACAGGTGAGCTTCTTGAAGATATTACTATGTACAGGCACATAGTAGGTAGCTTGATTTACATGACTATAACCAGACCAGATTTGAGCTATGCTGTGGGGCTGGTAAGTCAGTTTATGCAGGCACCGAGGAAGCCACATTTGGATGCGGCTAGGCGCATACTGCGGTATGTGAAGTCCACATTGCATTATGGACTGTTTTATGAAGCTGGGTGTGCATTACAGGTACATGGATACACAGATGCTGACTGGGCTGGTAGTGTCTCAGACAGGAGATCTACTAGTGGTTTTATGTTTTCCCTTGGGAGTGGTGCCATCAGTTGGAGCAGCAAGAAGCAGCCAACAGTTGCCTTGTCGAGCACAGAGGCTGAGTACAGGGGTGCAGCAATGGTTGCATGTGAGGTAGCTTGGTTACGGAAGCTACTTGCAGATATGGGACAGTCAATTCATGCAGCAGTTGTCATTCATTGTGACAACATTAGCAGCATCATGCTTGCTAATAACCCAGTTTATCATGCTAGAACGAAGCACATTGAGGTGCATTATCACTTTGTGAGAGAGAAGGTTCTAGCTGGTGAGATTGATCTTGTCTATGTCAGCACTGAGGAGCATGTGGCTGATATTTTTACGAAGGCATTGGGTACCGAGAAGCTTCGCAGATTTAGGAGCTTGCTTGGTGTACGTGAGATGGATTTGAGCTTGAGGGGGAGTGTTGAGATATCAAGCTCTACCCCCGATATATCTCCTAGATGACTATCATTTATGTCACCGCCTATGTTAGTTGTACTCGTGGTGTAGTTAGACTACCATGTATGTTTTTGGTTTGGGTTCACATATGAACCACGTATTCTAGGGTTTGACATATAGGGTATTTCCCTCTTCTATTGTATTATGGTTGTTGTGTGCAAAAGTGAAGAAAGGCTTCACCCTCCAACCTTGTGTCCTCTCTCTTTTGTGTGTTGTGAAGAAAGCTGAACTTGAGTCTCCTATCTCTCTCCCTTATTCTTTACAAAAAGAGTCCAGAAATCTGAGCAAAAATGCCAAAAAAATAGCCAAAAATTGCTCAAAATCGTGTTTTGACAAGTCGTACAGACTCCTGGCACTGTCGCGTAGCTATCCGTATAGAGCCGTATGGACAAAATTTTACAATCCCCCCTCGAAATGGTGTGGGACAAGTTCGTTCATTTTGTGGGTAGCTTTGAAATTTCAAAAAACATTGAAATCGGATCTCAAAAAGTCAGAAAACGTTTTGAGATCCGATCTCAAAAAGTCAAAAAAAAACTTTTTGCTAAAAAAAAAAAAAAAGGTAAAAAAATAGCTACTGGACTGTTTTTGGCGATGAAACGAGGCAATAGACTAAAATGGAGCAAAATGTGGGCTGCCAGGGTCGAATGCAAGCTATGGGAGCTGAAACAGAACACAATGTGATTAACCAAGAATAAAACTAGAGCACCAAGCTTGTAGGAGTTCGAAAGCAAGCGCCAGAATGGACTCTAGTGATGGATGCTCTGATACCACATGTAGAAACAAGAATGGAGAAGAGTTGTGAACCCAAGAGAACAAGAAGTGAACACAAGTGAAATCTAACTGAAATGTTCAAATGAAACAATACAAGTACTTGGTATATATATTCAACCATATAGTTGACTTATGGCCTACAACACCATATCATTGTAGATATCTCTACATATTAGTTGCACATCTTAGTATTTAGTCTCCTAGTCCTGAAATGTGATACACTTGTGTGCACATGCTGAAGTGAGATTAAGTGGTTATTGTAGTATCTTGGCATATCTTCCACAGTATATGACTTGTGTTCATATCTTCCACAGTATATGACTTGTGTTCGCAGTTGGTGATGCAAGGTCAGTGTTCTTCTACATGGTGTTTGGTATAGAGACACATGCTTAGAGGTGCATTTTCCAATATTATCCATATGTAATGGTCACGGCAAAGGGATGATTTCCCCTTGTAGTATCCTAACATATCTTCCACGTTACCATGACTTGTGTTCGTAGTTGGTGATGCAAGGTTAGTGTTCTTCTACATGGTGTCTATTTTAGAGACACGTTTTGGGAGGTGCATTTTCCAACATTGCCCATATGCAATGGTTAGCAAAGGGATGATTTCTCCTTAGTTCAAGAACATATCAACCACTATGCATGTAGTGAGCTTTCCATTTGACAAACAGACAAGACATCTCCCATTCCTTTGATGTCTTAAAAATTCTTGAAAAGTAGCACAAGTAACTTTCCTTCCATAAACAATAATCCTTTCTTAGAGTCATGTATATCAAAGCATTGCTGTCCAAGTACCATCATGTAATGAGCCCTTTGTTTGTAATAGAAGAAAGGGTGTCAAAGACATGTTGTCCTCTCTGAATTAGAAGCACAAAATGGGGTATTTTCATAATGCTCATAGGATTCCCACCTCCAACCCATAGCATTAGATGTAGAGTCACTGCCACTAATGAAAAAATGAGCTTGCAGTTGAGAGCTGGTATGAGCATTTGTAGTTGCAACAAAATTACTACTAGTATCCCAAATCTTTGGAAGATCCCAAGCTAAGTAGACCAAGATCAAGGCCTTTCACTTTGCAAGAATCCAATCCAAGGGTATGTCTGCATCAATTTGCCAATCAATTACTTCATATAATGAGAGCTACCAAGTGGTCTTTCATGATAGTCAAGAATACTATCATTCTACATGATCAGTTGCCTATCCATCTCTTCCAAAGAGAAGGGGGAAACTCTCCAAAGAGTACTCTTCAAGCTGTCCCAAGCTTTCAAGATAGCAACCCCATGAAATAGAAGGAGGGAGCTCTGAGATGGCTGAGGTGAGGATCCACTTGGTACTATCCATCTGATCTCCATTTGTGGAAGGAGAATAGGACTATATGCATTAGATGAAAAAGTCCTTCTAAGGTTCTTGTCTTGGCAAAATTCTACTAACCACCACCTTGCATAATAAGGATCTTCTTTATAAGTATGGATATTATATATCTAGGCGGCCTCCTTCCTGTGTGAGATGTACCAAAGTCTCCCATACTACCCTAGTTCTAGTGTCTACCAAACCATCTAGTCCACTCCAAAGAAAATTCCTTGTGGGTTTTTGAGATGAGTGGTACAATCCCTAAGAATGGCACCAACAAGAGCAAACAAACCATTCAGCCCTTATTGAACACCAGAGCTTAGAAGCAAGGTCAAGTTTGGCTAAAATCTAAAAGGGAAGTTTCCTCTTGATACTCTCCAGCACAAGTGCAAATTGCTACAAAGAAGAAACATCTACACCCACCTAGCAGCCCAAGTATCTAACAGAAACACCACTTTGAATCCAAGTAAGACCAAAGTCATCCCTTGGAAGTGGATTTTTCTTGCCACTAGTCCAACAACCATTGTATTTATTCTAATTGAAGTGTGCATCCGCTGCATAATAAGATAAATCCGAGGCTACCTTGAAAGAATCCAAGTTTTGTGAAGTGGCATCCAAATAAACAATAGTATCATCAGCTAGCTTACTATCAAAAGCTCCTCATCTTGTCTCATGGAGATTCTCAGCCCACCAATAATGTCTATCTAATATATATATACATTTCCCATCTCATCCTATCAAGGTTGTAGTTCTTGTGGAGGAGTGATTTTTAGCTTCAGAATGGTAGCTAGACCCTAATCTAGACCATATTCCCTTGGTTAATGAGGATTTGTCTCTATGGAGGTGTCCCATGAAGTATTTGCAGTGGGATCTTGGGGAGTGGAAATGGATTGATGTAGGGCACCAAGAGAAGAGCCTCCCCTTCTTTTGTTACGTGGCAGTAATGCCAAAAAGCTTCATCTAGACTTAAGAGGCTAGAGGTCCACTAGAGCTCCTTACTGGGAGAATTTCTATATTTTTACTAACTTGTGGAAATCCTTTCGGAGGAGACTCTTTTTGGCTTTTTATTCATGAAGGTATTGTAGTGAACCAGTTGGAGTCTAGGTTCAGGGCAAATCCTATTTGTATTTCATTGTCTTTCTATTGAAAAGGCTATTTAGCATTGTTTATGGAACTGCAAATAGACGATGATCATTTGGAATGAAATTGCTAGGTTATTGATTTTATGCCTTCTTCTTTCTTCATGACCTGGGATCCAATAGCTTGGATTTCTCTTTCAGGGCCTTAGGAGGGACATGAGTCTTCCTAAGCTATTTCATTTCAATGACATGTTGTTGAGTTATGCTATCTGGGTGTCACATCTCTGGCTCTCCTTACAGACCTGCACATGAATTTATGCGTACAGTATGGGAGATTCTCGTGAGCATATCGGCATGGCATACTTAGAAATCCAAATGCAAAGAGGCCTTATATGACACTGAGGTCCATCCTGCACATACAATGGCCAATATTTGGATAGATATTTTACATAATGGCAATTATGGTTAGCGCTTGGAGGATTTATTTGTTTTCTGAGCCTTCCATCAATGAGTTCCTAAATGTTCTCTTTTCACAGTAATTGTATACTTTTGGCTTTTTTGTATAGTCTTCTATTTGCCAGGATGTACTAGTATTCCCTTTTGTATTCTATGAAATGACAATCCATCTTCTGCTTGCTTACTGACACTGTCTTTGTTGAATATAATCATGGAGTAACTTTTTCTAAGTTCGTTGATAGTTCTTCCCTACAACTATTCCTGATCTTTGTGAATTCACTAATGGCAACTTTGATTGAGCTAATGTGTACCTTTTGATCCACCAAAATCCATGTATAAAAATGTATACATTTAACTATGCATAGACATTACAGGAGGTTGACTTATGTAATTAATTAGCAACAGCAAGTATAAGAATTAAGATTGAGAAATACCTATCAATAACAACCCATGCAGCTTGTAGAGAGGATGCTTCAGATGCAGCAAGTCTTTTGGATGGACAGGGTCCCACCTTGATTTTAATCTTCAATGTCACCTACGACATGTTTATATATACATGTTAAAAGCACCAGTTGTATTACTCCCCTTTTTTTAAGCCAAAACATAATGTATATCTAATCAACCTTATGACCACGTTGAACCACAAGTCAAACTGCAATCTCTATCATATGCAGTATCACACTAAGTTAGATCAAATCCTCAAAACTATACTAATTCTAGTCAATCACCTTCAAAATCACTCCTACATGTATTTGCTAAGGAAAACACACACTAAAGTTTCTAGAGTGTATAAAAAGTCAAATCCAAAAATAATGGGTTTTTGTAAGGCTATCAAAACAATATATGCAATCATTATTTAAAGAAATCAAATGTATCACACATATATGGGTAAAGGAACCACTAAATCTTATATCAATGTGAATAGATACATTGAAGAAGGTAACATTGAGAGAAATTTAAATAAAATTTAAAAATAGTGTGTACAACCAATTCATATCAATATAAGATTGTACCCCTTTGACTTGACACGCTTGATGAAATAAGGAAAGCTTTTCCTTGTAGGATTTATGTAGCTCCACTATCTCTTCATTAGTTGCTCTTGGTTCTGGTTCATCATCTGAGATAATGTTCCCTTCTGATGTCCATGCTGCACATCATAAAATAGTATGTTAGAACATAGACAAATTCTTAGTAATAGAGCTATATATACATATATATATTTTTTGTTTTTCCCATGAAAAAGGCCTCAAGTATGAAAGAAACCTACGTGAGCAAGCTCTATGCGGAAATACATCATGTTGGGCATGAGGAAAATAAGTAATCTATAAGAGTAAACAAAAACTCAAAAAGAGTTGGAAAGAATTCAAGGTTGAGGCTAAAAGTGCCACCTCAACCCTATTGTAGTCTTTGAGAAAAAGGGGGAGCCCCGCCATTCCATAAGGAATATAACCCTCCTAGCAAAGGCTTCTCGAGAGGATCTCCCAACTGGCCATCAAAGTATGAATGGTGTCTATCCAAATACTGGCCAAAGTGTGGGAAGGGTGGACCTGAGATCCATATAAGACCTTTGTGCATCTGGCCCTCCAAATCTGCCAAGCCGTAATACTAGCTTGTATCTCCCAAGCAGAATCCACATTAGCATGTGCTAGTCTATAGTGGGAGATAGGCACATCCTCTAGAGAAGAAGGCTCAAATAGGTGTCGTCAGATGGAGATGGACCAGGAAGCATCCTGCAACTCATAGAAATTCTGAGGTCCTAATGAAGAGAGCCAAAGCCAATGATCCCCAAGTCATGCAAAAATGAGAGGGGACAAAAGTAGTGAGGATCCTGGTAGCCCCTATCCATATGACTCGCATGCGTGCAGCCCCATAAGCCATGATGGACCAATTCCTCCATAGATGAGTACCTAGGACAAGTGGAGTTTGCCCCAAAAACCTGGGCCTCCACCTATTCATTACAATCCCTCCATGAATAGAAAACCAAAAACATAAAGTGATCTTTCTATTTCTTCAGGATTTTTAGAGCCTCCTCCAAAAGGCTTTCTACGAATCTACAGAAACCCGATAACTCTCCCAATGGCTTCTCGAGAGGATGTCCCAATTGGCCATCAAAGTATGAATGGTGTCTGTCCAAATACTAGCCAAAGTGTGGGAAGGGTGGACCTGAGATCCATATAATACATTTGTGCATCTGGCCCTCCAAATCTGCCAAGCCGTAATACTAGCCAGTATCTCCCAAGCAAAATCCACATTAGCATGTGCTAGTCTATAGTGGGAGATAGGCACATCCTCTAGAGAAGAAGGCTCAAATAGGTGTCATCAGACGGAGATAGACTAGGAAGCATCCTGCAACTCATAGAAATTCTAAGGTCCTAACAAAGAGAGCCAAAGCCAAAGAGCCAAAGCCAATGATCCCCAAGTCATGAAGAAATGAGAGGGGACAAAAGTAGTGAGGATCCTGGTCGCCCCTATCCACATGACTCTCACATGCATGCAGACCCATAAGCCATGATGGACCAATTCCTCCACAGACGAGCACCTAGGACAAGTGGAGTTTGCCCCAAAACCTGGGCCTCCAGCTATTCATTGCAATCCCTCCATGAATAGAAAACCAAAAAAATAAAGTGATCTTTCTAGTTCTTCAAGATTTCTAGAGCCTCCTCCAAAAGACTTTCTGCAAATCTGTAGAAACCCGATAACTCTCCCAATGAGGAGCTCTAGAAGATCTCCAACCTCTAGAAATAATCTAGAACCTCTAGCATTACTGATCGTGTAGCCAAAGAAGGGGAGACTCTTCTCTTGGTTCCCTAACAATAATCCATTCCCACTCTCTAGGGTCCCATTGAAGATACTTTAAGGGGACTCCTCCATAGAGCCACAACCTCCACGAATCCAAGATGGAAAGATGTGGGCTCGATCTATATGCCTAGTAGACCTGCTCCACATAGACTATGATCTTGAAAGGCTAAAAAGGCATTCCCAAAAGAAATATCCTTTGAAGAAATAGACAGCCTACCTTCTAATTGTACATCAAATACCAAGGCATCCCCCCATGCTCCCAAAAAAGCAATGACCTAAAGAGGATGTAGAGATATCTACAATGATATGGTGTTGTAGGCCATAAGTCAACTATATGGTTGACCAATACTAGGGTACTATATCTACCAAGTACTTGTATTGTAACTTCATTTGAACATTTTAGTTGGAGTGTGTTCACTTATTGTTCTCTTGTGTTCAAAACTCTTCTCCATTCTTGTTCCTACATGTGGTATTAGAGCAAGTCCTTCTAGCCCTGTCACTTACTTCCCCGCTCTCCTATGTGCTCTTGTTGCACTTCTGTCGTGGAGAAGAAGTTAGTTCTTGCTAGTCGACTTCTCTTTTGGCTGTCCTCAGTTCCCATGATCTTTGTGTGATCTTGAGCTTTAGTTTTGCTGCGAGATTTTTCACTAGGAAGCATTCCTCATGTGGGCGACTGTTTTGTGTCGTGCACACAGTTTCGGATACTGAAAGTTGTGTAGCTACATCGGGCAACCCGGAATAGTTTTGACCAGTTGTACTTTGGTTTACCCCCCTTTCAAAGTAGTTTGGGCTATCAGAATTTCATTCTGAGCAACAGATCAGAAGACACCATCAATATCATTTACGTTTTGCTGATTTTTACTGATTTTTGTACAAATCGCCTCTCCACCTCTCCATTTGACTTGCCCACTTGCCTGTTGGCTTTCTAGATTACCACTTGCATCTCCATCTCTGGATTTGACTTGGTGGTTTGACTTTTGCTCATGCTCCAGCTTGAGATCCTTGCTTCAGCTCATTTTTAGCATCTTCCAATTGGTTCTTGTAGATAGCATTGCGCATGTGTCTTGCACATTCTATTGCATATGTATCAGTGCATTTGGGACCGTTTTTTGGCTACACATTGAGTGCAAATCATTGCTTAGGTGTTGTGCATATTTAAAGCCAAGTGTTGGTGTTAGAATAGAAACACCCCTGACCACATGACGATAGGCATTGACCACATGTCATAGGCATTGACCACATGTTGACCATGTGTCAACATAGGTCAGCCACATGACATGAGGAGTTGACCACACGAGTTCATCCAGGAGTACTATCCGAGGCAACCATGTGTCGACACATGTTAACCACAAGTTGACACATGTCAACCATAGGTCAACCAGGAGTTCCATGCCCAAGGTGATCTCATCGAGAGCTGTGCACATGGAGAGTGAGCTTAGGACATGGAGCAATCGGGAGTATTTACAGTTACACAGTGGTTCAGTGGTTGAGCGGTGCAATGATCCAGCTCACTTGCACATGGAGAATTTACACCATCCTAACTAGAAGAGGCTGGTGAGTCAAGGAGTCAGGAAGTCGTCGTAGCCATCAAGAGAGCCAGCGGCACAACGGCTATCCTCAATAGCTAAGGAGATAAGAGGATGACCAACAGGAAGAAAGGGGGGGATTCTCGGTGAAGAAGGGACCCTCCAAGGTGGGGATGAGGATGAAGGCAAAGGTGGAGAGGGGAGGGGACATTCAGCATTGAGCATTCGGCATTTGGCATTAGAGTGGGAGAAAGGAGAGTGTGAGGAGAGATAGAGGCTAGAGCTATGAGCTTGCCAAGGAGAGAGTGTGGAGAGACTTGTGTGTACACCTCTATCTACTATGGGGATAGACCTATCTGTTCTTGTGACTTGCCACTTGTGACCTATAGATGCTGGTCTAGTGATATGTACTTTGGCCATCCTGGTCACTTTCTCATTTTTCCTCTCTTTCCGATATGGGGATTCTTCACTAGTGTATAATGAGGTTTTCTTCTTCTGCTTATGTTGTGGAGTTCTCATGTGATTGTAATTTAGCATAGTGCACTCGTACATCATTGTTCACTGTAGTACAGCATATGACACTTGCACACCATTTCATGGTGCATTCTACATGATCCATTGCTTTAGAGCATTGCAACACTCATGTGTCTCATGCCACCGGCCTTTGGTCTCTAGTAACACCTTCGGAAGGATAGGAACCCCTCCCCTCAGACAATTTATGACGATCATAGTGGGACACTGCTGGTGTTGAGTAGCAAGAGGGAGGTGGAGTTCTAGGGTCCTAGAGGAGAGAATTCTTATGCCAAGTAGTTTTGATACCCTTTAAGGAGCAAGTGAGAGAACTAGGAGGTACTTAAGGAGAGTGGAGAGGAGACTTACAACCGACCAAACTGGATACAAAAAGCATTATGTGAGACAAAAGTTTGCAAAGTCCTCATGAGGGAAGAGCACAAAGTGAACCTATTGGAGCTATAGCCAGAGCAAGTAACTTCCTCAAGACTCTCATCGATTTGGACCAACAAAATCAGTGGTGGTCAGTAGATCCCGACTCTAAAGAAGAAGAAGTACAAAGCGGGGAATGGGTGAAAGAAGAAAGTACTAAGGATGAGGGCTCCTTAGATGCGCATCAAGGTCAAGCTAACCCCTTAGCTCCTGTTGCAACGATGTTGCCACTGCAGCCACTTCAATAGGAGTAGTATCCAGTTCAATGCCGGACTTGACATCCAATGGTCAAGCTGCCATTTCGTCTGCTATGCATAACCCTGGTCCTTTGAGTCTAGTTTCTACATATGTGACACCTGTGGGTTTACATTTTTCTCCGATGTCCCTACCATTGCCATTATCTTTACCCTTCCCTCCTCCTACTTGTCCATCCTGTTGAGATATCGAGATCCACTCGTGATATGCCAGGGTGACCATTGTGCATTTATGTCACCAACTTGTTAGCTACATATGCGGTTGGTACACCGCCCATGAATAATAGCTGGATGACAGCTATCCTTATGTACTCTAGTTTGTGGCTCAGTTAGTATGCCACCTTAGTTAGCTGAGTTGGTTTGAGACCCACATATAGGGTTCTTCTATTTCTTTGTACTAGAGTTCTTTTGGCTTTCACAACTAAGAAGAGGAAAACTATTTTCAGCCTCCACCTTTGTGTGTATTCCCCCATTGTGTATGTGAGAAAGCCGCAAGTGAGACTCCTTCCTTCTCTCCCACTATCTTCACATGGTATTAGAGCCTGGTTCATGGTATGGAGCTCAAGAAATCAAACCAAGTTTGTGGTGTCCTGGTAAGAGGACTAGTGTTGCTTTCCTTTTTCGAGTTTGGGAGCAAATCTCTACAGGTAGCATAGCCAAAAAGTGCAAGAGTGCATTGTCTCAGATTGAGACGCCCTTCGCAGTGGGCAATATATGATGCGGGGAAGGCAAAGCCCTCGGTGACTTTATTTTTCTGATTCGAGGCCATTTTGGGGCCCTGTTTTTGTTGTGCAACCACTGCTCTGCAGGTCGGTGAAAAGTTGCCACAGAAATTGCATCGTATGCCTATGCGCAGAGATATTAGGAGTTACAGAATCATCCTTATTGCCTATTCATGCAAAATCGTCACTAGGAAGTGATTGTATGGTCAAATAGTACTTTCGTCAGTTTTGTAGATTTGCCCTTGTGAGGTAGAAGCTGTGTTTTTTGCAGTGACATAATATTTTATAGTGTTCTGTAATGGCGTCTGATTCTCTTTCATAGATTGTCACTGAAAAGCTTGACAAGAACAACTTCCAAGCATGGAAGTTTAGAATGACGAATTTCCTTATGGGAAAAGGCTATTGGGAGTTCATTACAGGAAATGAAGAAGAACCAGTTCTTCCTAATGTTCCCAATCAATAGGAAATGCAGGCATTTAAAGGATGGCATGAGAGAGCCAGAAAAGTTATGTACTGGCTGTCTATCAGTATTTGAGATTCTATGATTGTGCATATTCAAGATGCAAGTACACCAAAGGAGGCATGGGATACTTTGGCAAAAATGTATAGCACAAATACGCAAGCCAGGAAAATGAAGCTCAAGCAGGAGTTGCACAATGTGCAGAAAGAAAATATGAGCATCAATGACTACCACATGAAGGTGAAGAAAATTGCAGATGCACTTGCTTCCATTGGGTTGCCAGTGGAAGATGATGATTTAGTTTCTATGACCTTGAATGGTCTAGGAAAGGATTATGCACAGTTCTGGACATCCATTGCCGTCTGTCAAACATTTCGTGATTTTGAGGAGTTGTTTGCTCTTCTAATTTCTGAAGAGCAGAGAAATGGTGGTGCATCTTCTTCAAGAGGAACTTCAAAAGAAACTGTCTTCTACTCAAATGCTAGAAGAGGTAGAGGAAGAGGTAGAGCAAGCCGATCTGGAGGCCATGCCAGAAATCAAAATATGTAGCAAACTCAAGAAAACCCATCCTATGGAGGAGGACGTGGTAACTCTAGAGGCAGGGGGAGCCAAAGAGGTCGTGGTGGATGGCAGAGAGGCCAAAATGCAAACAACAATGTTGAATGCTACTACTATGGTAAAATGGGTCATATGGCTAAAGACTGCTATAAAAAGCAGAATGACATCATGAATGGAAAATTGCAGCAAGGGAATTATGCATCCTCTAGTAGACAGGGTGATGACAGAAATGAGCATCTGTTTATGGTGCAGCACATGACCAATTCTATGACAAGTGCAGAGGAAAGCAATGATGTGTGGTATGTTGACTCAGGTGCGTCAAACCACATGACAGGTCATGCAGAATGGATGCAGCATGCAAGGAAAATGGAAATACCATGATTTGTGGAGACTGGTGATGATATTGCACATCCTATTGTGCAGATTGGTAAAATTTCTTTGCCTATGCAGGATGGGAAAAGGAAATACCAGTCTGATGTATTTCATGTCCCAAATGTCACTAAGAACCTGGTTTCCATTGATCAAATGGTTGAGCAGGGCTTGCAGGTCAGATTTTATCCTCATGGATGCTTTGTTGAGGATATGAATAATAAGAGTCGCTTGATAGCAAAAGGAAAGAAGAAGGGCAGGATGTTTACGTTGGATGCGGACATGCTTGAATTGAGTGTAGCAATGTTTTCACATGGGACCGGTGTAGTTGTGGATATTGATATCTGGCATAAACGCATTGGTCATGTTAATGTACAGCGACTTAAAGCAATGTAGACCCAAAATGTTGTTGCAAGATTGCCTAGATTCAAGGTTGCAGAGATGCATAAGGTATGTGAAGCCTGTCAATTTGGAAAACAGGCAAGGAAACCATTTCCTAGACATGTTCAAGAGAGTAAGAAGCCATTGTAATTAATCCACTTTGATGTGTGGACTACGAAAGTTGCATCTATTGGAGGCTGTCATTATTTTGTCACTTTTATTGATGACTACAACAGAAAAGTTTGGGTGTACTTTATGAAAAAGAAAAGTGAAGTGTTTGGGCATTTCAAAAATTTCAAAGCTATGGTTAAAAAAGAAACAAGCCTGCAAATAAAATGCCTAAGGTCAGATGGAGGGGGAGAGTACCTCTCAAATGAGTTTGCAAGGTTCGTGCAGGAGCATGGCATAAAGCAACAATATTCATGCAATCATACCCCATAGCAAAATGGACTTGCAGAAAGGAAAAACAAGCATATTGGAGAGGTATCTCGGCCCATGCTAAATGAAAAAGACCTACCAGATTATTATTGGGCTGAAGCAGTTGCTACATCAGTTTACATAATGAACAAGACTCCCACTGCAGCAATACATGGCATGATGCCAGAGGAGATGTATACTGGTAGGAAACCAGATATTTCTCATTTGAAAATTTTTGGTTGCATTGCCTATGTTCATGTGCCAGATGAGTTCAGGTCCAAGTTGTATCCAAAGACTGAGAAGTGCATCTTTATTGGTTATTCTCTGCAGCAGAAAGGATATAGATGCTATAACCCTTCTACTCATAAGTTTACAGTGAGCAGAGATGTTGTTTTTGATGAGATGAGCAGCTAGTATAAACCAGTAAATGTGATTGATGATGTAGATGCACAAAATGGTAATGCTGCACAGAATTCACAGCAGCAGTCACAAAATATTAGTGGACCTATAGTGTCCTCTAGCAATGGTTCACATACTTTGCCATGGCAGGCAGATTGAGATCAAGAGAATCTCCTCAAAGCAATGCAGATAGTGGTATGCAAGTATCATGAAAAGGAAAAGAGAAGGTAGATCAGCACATGTTTGATGTGAATGCAGGTCACTCTTATGTGGATGGTGAATCCAGTGGCTCAGAACAGAGCATTGATGATGAGTTGGGTATTCCTTTCGTTGTTACACCTAAAGGAAGACTAGGGATGTTTTGAGAGCACCTCGAAGTGAGCCTATTTTGCATAGGTCTACCAAAACTAGGTATCCTATGGATAGGCTAAAATATGATGGATTTACAGCCATTCAATATGCCTATATGGTCAAAGTGATACACGAACCAGAACCAGTGATACAGGAACCAGAATCCAATTCTTTTGAGCAAGCCATGGGAAAAGAAAAATGGGAGAAAGCCATGGATGAAGAAATGGATGCCTTGGAAGAAAATGCTACATGGGAATTGGTGCCTTTGCCTAAAGACAAGAATGCAATTGGCAGTAAGTGGGTTTATAAGGTGAAGCACAATGCAGATGGTTCTGTGAACAGATACAAGGAAAGATTAGTTGTCAAGGGGTATGAACAGACATATAGCATTGATTATGAAGAAACATTCAGTCCGGTTACAAGGATGGCAACTATAAGAGTAGTCATTGCTATGGCTGCATCAAAGGGATGGTCTTTACATCAGATGGATGTAAAGAATGCCTTCTTGCATGGTGATTTGCAAGAAGAGGTCTATATGGAGCAGCCACCATGTTATGTTCATGCTGTTCATCCTGAGTTTGTTTGCAGGTTGAAGAAAGCCTTGTATGGCTTGAAGCAAGCACCTAGAGCATGGTCTGACAAGATAGGAAAGTATCTTGTCACTATTGGCTTTCCAATTTCCAAGGCAGATTTCTCACTTTATGTGAGAAAAACAGAGAAAGCTATTATGCTGCTTGTCATTTATGTTAATGATTTGATCATCACAGGTGATAGTGATGAAGATATCCTTCATGTGAAAATGCTATTGAAGCAAAAGTTTGAGATGAAGGATTTGGGAGAGCTGCGTTATTTCTTGGGGATTGAGGTGATTAGATCACCAAGTGGGATACGGCTCTTGCAGAGGCAGTATGGATTGGACATGCTATCCAAATATGGGATGACAGGTTGTAAGCCTATTTTAGTTCCTTTAGATCAGAATGTGAAGCTGAGCGTAGATGCAGGTGAGCTTCTGGAAGACCCTACTATGTACAGGTGCATAGTAGGAAGTTTGATTTATATGACTATTACCAGGCCTAATTTGAGCTGTGCTATTGGATTGGTAAGTTAGTTTATGCCGTTTCCAAGGAAACCGCATTTGGATGCGGCTAGACGCATACTCAGGTATGTGAAGTCCACATTGTAATATGGACTATTTTATGAAACTGGGGTTCAAATACAGTTGCATGGATACACTGATGCTTATTGGGCTGCTAGTATTTCTGATAGACGATCTACCAGTGGATATGTGTTCTCTTTTGGGAGTGCTACAGTCACTTGGAGTAGCAAGAAATAGCCTACAGTTTCCTTGTCGAGCACAGAGGCTGAGTACAACAATGGCTGCATGTGAGGTAGCTTGGTTGCATAAGATACTTTATGATATGCATCACTCTACAGATGGGCCAATTGTCATTTATTGTGACAACATGAGCAATATACACTTGGCAAATAACCCAGTCTATCATGCTAGAAAAAGCACATTGAGGTGCATTATCACTATGTGTGGGAGAAGGTTTTACTAGGTCTTATTGATCTAGTTTATGTCAGCACAGAGGATTAGGTAGCTGACATATTCACGAAGGCATTGGGCACAGAGAAGCTGCATAACTTCAAAGACCTACTTGGTGTACAGGAATTGGGGTTGAGCTCGAGGGGGAGTGTTGAGATATCGAGCTCCACTCGTGATATGCCAGGGTGACCATTGTGCATTTATATCACCAACTTGTTAGCTGCAGATGCGGTTGGTACACCGCCCATGAATAATAGCTGGATGATAGCTATCCTTATGTACTCTAGTTCGTGGCTCAGTTAGTATGCCACCTTAGTTAGCTAAGTTTGGTTTGAGACCCACATATAGGGTTCTTCCATTTCTTTGTACTAGAGTTCTTTTGGCTTTCACAACTAAGAAGAGGAAAACTTTTTTCAGCCTCCACCTTTGTGTGTATTCTCCCATTGTGTATGTGAGAAAGCCGCAAGTGAGACTCCTTCCTTCCCTCCCACTATCTTCAGACATCCCACATGGCTTCGACCCCTTCCTTCTCCTTCCCAACTACCTCTACATCCCTATTGAACCCAACATTCCCCATGTCTTCACCATCTACTTTCTCAACGGTAGTGCCTGCAGCATATGCAGTACCGTCTATCTCCACTGTGGCTACATTAGTAGCAACTACACCAGTGTGGTCTCCTGCATGGGGTGTTGTCTCCTCATCCACACCCCACTGTATGTCTCCTTAGTACCCACATTAAGTACTACTCCATCGGGAGGCCCTTTTGCTCTTCCTTCCACCTCAGCTCTCGGGGTGAGTGCGGTGGTTCTTAGTTCTAGAGAAAAAGCAAGACTTCTGGAGTTACTCAAAAAAGTCCATGTGAAGACTCAAAAGTTCGAAGGCATACAACATTTGCAACATCTACTAACTCTACATCTTAGCCCATATAGGTGCTCGAGGACCCACCAATTACTTACCTCCCAACTTGGTTGAGAGAAATGGAGGGGGACTTTCCCCTTGAAGATACTTCAGCACATACATGACTTAGAATGGGTGAGCCAAGTACCTCAACATCCCAATGCATTGCCCCTGTTGATGAAGCATGGAGCTGGCGGTATCTCAACATTGGGACTGAGGAGCAACCCCGGCATTCGAAGTTAGCCACTTGGGTCTCATTCATGGATGGATATAGTGGGTACAACCAAGTTTGAGTGAAAGAATAGGATCATCCCAAGACTACCTTTGTCACTCATACATCTACCGGAATGATGCCCTCTGGATTATCTAATGCCCCAGCAACATTTCAACGCCTTGTAACCAAACTCTGTTAGGAGAATATTGGCAAGTTTGTTGAGGTATTTCAAGATGGCTTCTCTGTATTTAATGGTAAATTGGCCTCCCATCTTGATCTAGCCATACAAAATGATCATCTACATAAGTTGAGATGGGTCTTTGATAAGTGCAGAGAAGTGTGCTTATGTTTGAACCCTGACAAATGTTTTTTTCTTGCACTCCGAGTTGTTCTCCTTGGTCATATTGTTTTTGCTAAGGGCATGACTACTAATCCTGCAAAGGTAGAGGTGATCATCTCTTATACACCCAAAGAGGTGAAGTCCTTCTTAGGGCATGTAAGATATTACCGAAGGCTCATACGTTTCTATGCTAACATTGCTGTTGCACTGACAGAACTCCTACATCAAGACCGATCTTTTGTTTGGGCCACTCCACATCAATTGGTCTTTGATGATTTGAATCCTCAAGTAGCCCGATTGGGATGTAATTTTTCATGTCCATGCTATGGACGCTAGTGGGTGGGTAGTAGGTGCTATACTGGCTCAACCTAACCAAGATACCAAGATTGATTTGCCCATCTACTTCACCACCAATGACAACTCAATGGAGCAGAATAATGCAATTACAGTATCATAGAAAGGGAGGGTCTCAGCATGGTTTAATCCATGACCAAGTATCGTCACTACCTCTTGGGCAACAAGTTCGTGACCATCACTGATCATCAAGCTCTTGAGTATTTATTGAATAAGCCTACTCTTGGTGGCCGGTTAAGTAGATGGATTCTTCTTTTTTAAGAATTTTAATTCGACATTGTGGTGAGGGCTGGCAAATTGCATCAACCTGCAGACCACTTGTCCAGGTTACATTCCGGGGACCAGCCAGTGGTATCACCGATGAATTACCCGATGTGGGCCTTCTCGAGGTAATGGCACTACATGATCATTTGTGGTGGACTGCTTCCCACCATGGTATGCCAACATAGTACACCTCTTGTCTACAGGTGGCTTTCCTCCAGGTCCTGACTCCAACAGAGAAATGCAAGTGGATCCTTCAAGCTGCTCCTTTTAAGTTGATTGTAGGTCAATTGTACAAGCTAGAGAAGTACCAAATCTTGAGACGGTGTGTGCTTCCCCATGAGACACAATCCATTCTTGAAGAGGCAGACGTTGGCATAGGTGGAGGGCATATGGCCTTAGATGCTACTGCTCAGAAGATCATGCATGTAGGATTCTGGTGGCCCAAGCTCTTCCGCGATGATTGCCATGCTCATGTGACCCGATGTGATTCATGTCAACAAGCAGGCCCCAAGCCTACAAGGCACGAGTACATGCCCCACTTCTATCATTGGGGATTGGATTTCATTTGGCCCATCTCTCCTGCCACACGCCAAGGGAACAAGTATGCTCTGCTTGCCACCGATTATGGAACCAAATGGGTTGAAGTCAAGAACTGTACATCCCAGGTAGTAGCCACATTTCTATATGACCATATCGTCTCTCGGTTTGGTTTCCTGTTGGGTTAATGAGTGATAGAGGATCTCACTTTTTAAATGACACCATTGCTGCACTGGTTCACATGCTGTAAATACTTCACAAATCTTTATCTCCCTATTACCCACATGCCAATGGTCTAGCTGAGAGCTCATATCTCACAATGTGCGGGATCATGCATTGTTTTTGCCTAAGTTCTTTAGTAGATTGGGATGACATACTTCAAGCCTCTTTATTTGCCTACCAAACTGCTTACAAGGTGAGTACTGGGTATTCACCCTTCGAGCTTGGTGTATGGACTAGAGGTCGTCATGCCTTATGAATTTCATCTTGACACCCACACGGTTCTTCCAAAAAAAATTGACAACTTTGAAGCCTACACAATGGAACTCTTGTGGGATTTGGAGGCACCAGCATAGCATCGACGTGAAGCTGCCTTTGCTCAAGAAGTGTGGCAGAAACGGCAGAAAGCTTGGCATGACCGGAACCTCAAAAAAGGGATTTCAAAGTTGGTGATTTAGTACTCTTATATTCCAGTAAGTTTCTCAAACACAAACCTAAGTTTGTAAGTGGTTGGACATGCCCATTTTTCATTGCCAAGCTTATCCCAAGTGGAGGAGTCTACTTGGCCACCTTGGAAGGCAGACTCCTACCTGCACCAGTGAATGGGTCACGCATCAAGAGGTACCATGATCAATGAGGAAACACCCTCCTAGTCCTTGTATATACACTTTGGCCTTCTCCTTCCCTGGTGACATCTTCTCTTTCTGATGGGCATTTTCTCTCTCTACATGGGTCCTCCTCTTTCTACCCCGTGTCACTTTCTCTCTCTACAATGGGTCCTCCTCTCTGCACTTGGTGCTACTTTCTCTCTCTACATGGGTCCTACTCTTTCCACCCTGGTGCCACTTTATCTCTCTACAAGGGTCCTCCTCTCTCCACCCTGTACCACTTTCTCCCTCTAAGTGAGGCCTCCCTTTTTCACCTGGTGCGACTTTCTCTCTCTAAGTGAGGCCTCCCTTTTCACCCCTTGTCACTTTCTCTCTTACAAACTCCTCTTTCCACCCTAGGCCCACCTCTACCTCTCTCTTACAAAACCCTTTGTAAGAGATTACAAAGATATGGTGTTATAGGCATAAAGTCAACCCTATGGTTGACCAGTAGTACTTGGGTACTATATATACCAAGTACTTGTATTGTTTCATTTGAACATTTCTATTGGAGCTTTCTTGTGTGTGCACTCTTGCTCACTTGTGCTTACAACCTGTCTCCACTTTATTCCTACATTTGGTATCAGAGTGCTTCCGTCTCTAGAGCCCATTCCTGCGCTTGCTTCTAGGCTCCCGCAACCTTAGTGCTCCAGTGCGCATCCCTAGTTCTCACATTCAGCTCTCCAGCTTTTGTTTGAGATAGCTGCAATAGTCCAATGACTGTTTCTTGACCTTTTGAGGTCTGATTTCGACGTCTTTTGGAATTTGGCAGCTGCCCACATATAAACAAATCTGTCCCGCACCATTTCAGGCGAAAAAAATAAAATTAAAAAAATTTGTTTTTCTCTCTCGTCCATACGGATCTGTCCATACAATTGTGCGACAGTGCCGCGAGTCCGTACGACTTGTCGAAGCCTGATTTCGAGTACGTACGACTTGTTAGAAGGTGATTCGAGCAGTTTTTGACTGTTTTTCGGCGAGATCTGGAGTCTTTTTAGCTCCAGCCTCTTCCGGGTGTGTTCCAACAACTCCGCCCTCTTCTCTACACATGTATTGTGTTCATAAGTACTCTTGATAGCTTCATTCAGCTCGAAACAACTCACTTCAACTCCTTTGTCATCTCTAGCTTGCCCACACATTCAGTGGACTGTTTTGCAAGTGTTTCGGTGCACTTTCAGTAAGTGTTTTGAGCTGTACTCTTGCACTCTCAGGTGCATTTGCAGATACTCTGCATTGTTGGCCGCATTTAAAGTTACTTTATAGTTGTGGATGCTTTTGAGCTCCATTGGATGCATTTGAGCACTCATGGGTGCACTCTTTCAAATTTGGGTTATGTATTCTCAGTTTGGGAGTGCACTTCAGATTGCAGCAGAGTGTAGTGATTGGTTGATGCCATTTTTGTTGAGATATCGAGCTCCACTCGTGATATGCCAGGGTGACCGTTGTGCATTTATGTCACCGACTTGTTAGCTGCAGATGCGGTTGGTACACCGCCCATGAAAAATAGCTGGATGACAGCTATCTTTATGTACTCTAGTTAGTGGCTCACTTAGTATGCCACCTAGGTTAGCTGAGTTTGGTTTGAGACCCACATATTGTTGAGATATCGAGCTCCACTCGCGATATGCCAGGGTGACCGTTGTGTACTTATGTCACCGACTTGTTAGCTGGAGATGCGGTTGGTCCACCGCCCACGAATAATAGCTGGATGACAGCTATCCTTATCTACTCTAGTTTGTGGCTCAGTTAGTATGCCACCTTAGTTAGTTGAGTTTGGTTTGAGACCCACATATAGGGTTCTTCTATTTTCTTTGTACTAGAGTTCTTTTGGCTTTCACAACTAAGAAGAGGAAAACTGTTTTCAGCCTCCACTTTGTGTGTATTCCCCCATTGTGATTGTGAGAAGCCTCAAGTGAGACTCCTTCCCTCTCTCCCACAATCTTCACTTGGTATCAGAGCCTTGTTCGTGGTAAGGAGCTCAAGAAAGCAAGCCAAGTTCGTGGTGTCCTGGTAAGAGGACCAGTGTTGCTTTCCTATTTCGAGTTTGGGAGCAAATCTCTGCAGGTAGCACAGTTAGAAGTGCAGGAGTGCACTGTTTCAGATTGAGACGCCCTTCGCGGTGTGGCGAGAGTGCAGTATATGCTGCGGGTGTGGGCAAAGCCCTCAGTGACTTTATTTTTCTGATTTGAGGCCGTTTCGAGGCCCGTTTTGAAGGCGGAAGTTCTTCGCAGGCACTCAGAAAAAGGCCCTACTTTTTGCTGTGCGACCACTGCGCGGCTAGTCGGTGGAAAGGTGCCGCAGAAATTGCATCGTATGCCTGTGTGCAGAGATATTGGAGTTGCAGATTCATGCCTATTGCCTGTTGATGCAAAATCGACACTAGGAAGTGACTGTGTGGTGAAATACCACTCTCGTCGGTTTTGCAGATCTGCCCGTGTAAGGCAAAAGCTGTGTTTTTTTGCAGTGACAGAATATTTTGCAGTGTTCTGTAATGGCATCTGATTCTCTTTCACAGATTGTCACTGAAAAGCTTGACAAGAACAACTTCCAGGCATGGAAGTTTAGAATGACGAATTTCTTAATGGGAAAAGGCTATTGGGAATTCATTACAGGAAATGAAGAAGAACCTGTTCTTCCTAATGTTCCCAGTCAACAGGAAATGCAGGCATTCAAAGGATGGCATGAGAGAGCCAGGAAAGTTATGTACTGGCTCTCTATCAGTATTTCGGACTCCATGATTGTGCATATTCAGGATGCAAATACGCCAAAGGAGGCATGGGATACTTTGGCAAAAATGTATAGCACAAATACGCAAGCCAGGAAAATGCAACTCAAACAGGAGTTGCACAATGTGCAGAGAGAAAATTTGAGCATAAATGACTACCACATGAAAGTGAAGAAAATTGCAGATGCACTTGCTTCCATTGGGTCACCAGTGGATGATGATGATTTGGTTTCTGTGACCTTGAATGGTCTAGGAAAAGATTATGCACAGTTCCGGACATCCATTGCCGTCCGTGAAAACATTCCTGATTTTGAGGAGTTGATTGCTCTGCTAATTTCTGAAGAGCAGAGAAATGGGGGTGCATCTTCTTCAGCAGGAACTTCAAAAGAAACTGTCTTCTACTCAAATGCTGGCAGAGGTAGAGGTAGAGGTAGAGGAGGCCGATCTGTAGGCCATGGTAGAAATCAGAATATGCAGCAAATGCAAGAAAACTAGTCCTATGCAGGAGGACGTGGTAACTCTAGAGGCAGGGGGAGCCAAAGAGGCCGTGGTGGATGGCAGAGAAGCCAAAATGCAAACAGCAATGTCGAATGCTACTATTGTGGCAAAATGGGTCATATGGCTAAAGACTGCTACAAAAAGCAGAATGACATTATGAGTGGAAAATTGCAGCAAGGCAATTATGCATCCTCTAGTAGACAGGGCGATGACAGAAATGAGCATTTGTTTATGGTGCAGCATATGACAAATTTTGTAACAAGTGCAGAAGAAAGCAATGATGTGTGGTATGTTGACTCGGGTGCGTCAAACCACATGACAGGTCACGCTGAATGGATGCAGGATGCAAGAAAAATGGAAAAACCAGGATTTGTGGAGACTGGTGATGATACTGCACATCCTATTGTGCAGATTGGCAAAATTCCTTTGTCTATGCAGGATGGGAAAAAGAAATACTTGTCTGATGTATTTCATGTCCCAAACATCACCAAGAACCTGGTTTCTGTTGGTCAAATGGTTGAGCAGGGCTTGCAGGTTAGATTTAATCCTCATGGATGCTTTGTTGAGGATATGAAAAATAACGGTCGCTTGATAGCAAAAGGAAAGAAGAAGGGCAGGATGTTTACGTTGGATGCAGACATGCCTGAATTGAGTGCAGCAATGTTTGCACATGGGACCGGTGTAGTTGCAGATATCGATATCTGGCACAAACGCATTGGTCATGTTAATATACAGCGACTAAAATCAATGCAAGCCCAAAATATTGTTGCAGGATTGCCAAAATTCAAGGTTGCAGAAATGCACAAGATTTGTGAAGCCTGTCAATTTGGGAAACAGGCAAGGAAACGTTTTCCTAGGCATGTTCAAGAGAGTAAAAAACCATTGGAATTAATCCGCTCTGATGTGTGGACTACAAAAGCTGCATCTATTGGAGGCTGTCACTATTTTGTCACATTTATTGATGACTTCAGCAGAAAACTGTGGGTGTATTTTATGAAAAAGAAAAGTGAAGTGTTTGGGCACTTCAAAGCTTTCAAAGCTATGGTTGAAAAAGAAACAGGCCTGCAAATAAAATGCCTAAGGTCAAATGGAGGGGGAGAGTACCTCTCAAATGAGTTTGCAAGGTTCTTGCAGGAGCATGGTATAAAGCAGCAATATTCATGCAGTCATACCCCACAGCAAAATGGAATTGCAGAAAGAAAAAACAGGCATATTGGAGAGGTGTCTCGGGCTATGCTAAATGAAAAATATCTACCAGATTATTATTGGGCTAAAGTAGTTGCTACAGCAGTCTATATAATGAACAGGACTCCCACTGCAGCAATACATGGCATGACGCCAGAGGAGATGTATACTGGTAGGAAACCAGATATTTCTCATTTAAAGATTTTTGGTTGCATTGCCTATGTCCATGTGCCAGATGAGTTGAGGTCCAAGTTGGATCCAAAAGCTGAGAAGTGCGCCTTTATTGGTTATTCTCTGCAGCAGAAAGGGTATAGATGCTATAACCCTTCTACACGTAAGTTCACAGTGAGCAGAGATGTTGTTTTTGATGAGATGAGCAGCTGGTATAAACCAGTAAATGTGATGATTGATGTAGATGCACAAAATGGTAATGCTGCACAGAATGCACAGCAGCAATCACAAAATATCAGTGGACCTGGAGTGTCCTCTACCAGTGGTTCACATACTTTGCCATGGACAGGCAGATTAAGATCAGGAGAATCCCCTCAAAGCAATGCAGAGAGTGGTATGCAGGTATCACGAAAAGGAAAAGAGAAGGTAGATCAGCCCATGTTTGATGTGAATGCAGGTCACTCTTATGTGGATGGTGAATCCAGTGGCTCAGAGCAGAGCATTGATGATGAGTTGGGTATTCCTTCTGTTGTTACACTTGGAGTAAGGAAGACCAGGGATGTTTTGAGAGCACCTAGAAGTGAGCCTATTTTGCGCAGGTCTACCAGGGTTAGGTATCCTATGGATAGGCTGAAATATGATGGATTTACAGCCATTCACTATGCCTATATGGTCAAAGTGATACAGGAACCAGAACCCACTTCTTTTGAGCAAGCCATGGGAAATGAAAAATGGGAGAAAGCCATGGATGAAGAAATGGATGCCTTGGATGCTAATGCTACATGGGAATTGGTGCCTTTGCCTAAAAGCAAGAATGCAATTGGCTGTAAGTGGGTTTATAAGATCAAGCACAATGCAGATGGTTTTGTGAATAGATACAAGGCAAGATTAGTTGTCAAGGGGTATGCACAGACATATGGCATTGATTATGAAGAAACTTTCATCCCGGTTGCAAGGATGGCAACCGTAAGAGCAGCCATTGCTATGGCTACATCAAAGGGATGGTCTTTACATCAGATGGATGTAAAGAATGCCTTCTTGCATGGTGATTTGTAAGAAGAGGTCTTTATGGAGCAGCCAACAGGTTATGTTCATGCTATTCATCCTGAGTTTGTTTGCAGGTTGAAGAAAGCCTTGTATGGCTTGAAGCAAGCACCTAGAGCATGGTCTGACAAGATAGGACAGTATCTTGTCACTATTGGCTTTCAGATTTCCAAGGCAGATTTCTCACTCTATGTGAGAAAAACAGAGAAAGGGATTATGCTGCTGGTCATTTATGTTGATGATTTGATTAAGCTACTCTATGATATGCATCAGTCTACAGATGGGCCAGTTGTCATTTATTGTGACAACATGAGTAGTATACATTTGGCAAAGAACCCAGTCTTTCATGCCAGAACAAAGCACATTGAGGTGCATTATCACTATGTGCGGGAGAAGGTTTTACTAGGTCTCATTGATCTAGTTTAAGTCAGCACAGAGGATCAGGTAGCTGACATATTCACGAAAGCATTGGGCGCAGAGAAGCTGTGCAAGTTCAGAGACCAGCTTGGTGTGCAGGAATTGGGATTGAGCTCGAGGGGGAGTGTTGAGATATCGAGCTCCACCACTCGCGATATGCCAGGGTGACCGTTGTGTACTTATGTCACCGACTTGTTAGCTGGAGATGCGGTTGGTACACCGCCCATGAATAATAGCTAGATGACAGCTATCCTTATCTACTCTAGTTTGTGGCTCAGTTAGTATGCCACCTTAGTTAGTTGAGTTTGGTTTGAGACCCACATATAGGGTTCTTCTATTTTCTTTGTACTAGAGTTCTTTTGGCTTTCACAACTAAGAAGAGGAAAACTGTTTTCAGCCTCCACCTTTGTGTGTATTCCCCCATTGTGATTGTGAGAAAGCCTCAAGTGAGACTCTTTCCCTCTCTCCCACAATCTTCACTCATATAGGGTTTACCTATTCTTTTTGTACTTAGAGAGAGAGTTCTTTTGGCTTTCACAACTAAGAAGAAGAAAATTATTTTCAACCTCCACATTTGTGTGTGTTCCCCCATTGTGTATGTGAGAAAGCTACAAGTGAGAATCCTTACTTCTCTCCCACTCTCTTCACATGGTATTAGAGCTCACTTCATGGTAAGGAGCTCAAGAAAGCAAACCAAGTTCGCGGTGTCTTGGTAAGAGGATCACTGTTGCTTTCCTTTTTCGAGTTTGGGAGCAAATCTCTGGAGGTAGCACAGTCCGAAAGTGCAAGACTGCACTATCTCAGATTGGGATGCCCTTTGCGATGTGGCAAGAGGGTAGTATATGCTGCGGGTAAGGGCAAAGCCCTTGGTAAATGTATTTTTTTTATTAGAGGCCATTTCGGGGCCTGTTTTGGTGGTGGAAGTTTTCTGCAAGCACTCAGAAAAGTGCCCTGTTTTTTGCTGTGCGACCACTGTTCCGCAGGTCAATGAAAAGTTATCGTAGAAATTGCGTCGTATGCATGTGCGCAAAGACATTAGGAGTGACAGAATCATTCTTATTGCATGTTGATGCATAATCTTCACTAGGAAGTGACTGTGTGGCCAAATACCACTTTTGTCACTTTTGCAGATTTGCCGTTGTGAGGCAGAAGTTGTGTTTTCTGCAGTGATAGAATATTTTTGCAGTGTTCTATAATGCCGTCTAATCCTCTTTCACAGATAGTCACTAAAAAGCTTGGCAAGAACAACTTCCAAGCATGGAAGTTTAGAATGACAAATTTCCTTAAGGAAAAAGGCTATTGGGAGTTCATTACTCGAGCTCAACAAGAACCAATTATTCCTAATGTTCCCAACCAACAGGAGTTGCAGGCATTTAAGGTTGGCATGAGAGAGCCAGAAAATTTATGTACTAGTTATCTATCAATATTTCAGATTCTATGATTGTGCATATTCAGGATGCAAGCACGCCGAAGAAGGCATGGGATACTTTGACAAAAATGTATAGCACATATGCAAGCCAGGAAAATGCAGCTCAAGTAGGAGTTGCATAATGTGCATAGAGAAAATATGAGCATCAATGACTACCACATGAAGGTGAAGAAGATTGTAGATGCACTTGCTTCCATTGGGTCGCCAGTGGAAGATGATGATTTAGTTTTTGTGACCTTGAATGGTCTAGGAAAGGATTATGCATAATTCCGGACATCCATTGCTGTCTGTGAAAAATTTCCTGATTTTGAGGAGTTGATTTCTCTTCTAATTTCTAAAGAGCAGAGAAATGGTGGTGCATCTTCTTCAGGAGGAACTTCAAAAGAAACTGTCTTCTACTCAAATACTAGAAGAGGTAGAGGAAGAGGTAGAGCAAGCCGATCTGGAGGCCATGGTAGAAATCAAAATATGTAGCAAACTCAAGAAAACCCATCCTATGGAGGAGGACGTGGTAACTCTAGAGGCAGGGGGGGCCAAAGAGGTCGTGGTGGATGGCAGAGATGCCAAAATGCAAACAGCAATGTTGAATGCTACTACTGTGGTAAAATGGGTCATATGGTTAAAGACTGCTATAAAAAGCAGAATGACATCATCATTGGAAAATTGCAGCAAGGCAATTATGCATCCTCTAGTAGACAGGGTGATGACAGAAATAAACATTTGTTTATAGTGCAGCACATGACCAATTCTGTGACAAGTGCAGAAGAAAGCAATGGTGTGGTATGTTGACTCAGGTGCATCAAACCACATGACAAGTCATACAAAATGGATGCAGGATGCAAGGAAAATGGAAAGACCAAGATTTGTGAAGACTTGGTGATGATACTGCACAACCTATTGTGCAAATTGGTAAAATTCCTTTGTCTATGTAGGATGGGAAAAAGAAATACCTGTCTCATGCATTTCATGTCCCAAATATCACCAAGAATCTGGTTTCTATTAGTCAAATTGTTGAGCAGGGCTTGCAGGTCAAATTTAATCCTCATGGATGCTTTGTTGAGGATATGAAAAATAAAGGTCCCTTGATAGCAAAAGGGAAGAAAAAGGGCAAGATGTTTATGTTGCATGCGGACATGCCTGAATTGAGTGCAGCAATGTTTGCACATGGGACCGGTGTAGTTGCAGATATTGATATCTGGCATAAACGCATTGGTCATGTTAATATATAGCAACTTAAATTAATGGAGGCCCAAAATATTGTTGCAGGATTGCCTAAGTCAAGGTTGCAAAAATGCATAAGGTATGTGAAGCCTATCAATTTGGAAAACAGGCAAGGAAACCATTTCCTAGACATGTTCAAGAGAGTAAGAGACCATTGGAATTAATCCACTCTAATGTGTAGACTACTAAAGCTGCATCTATTGGAGGCTGTCATTATTTTGTCACTTTTATTGATGACTATAGCAGAAAATTTTGGGTGTATTTTATGAAAAAGAAAAGTGAAGTGTTCGGGCATTTCAAAGCTTTTAAAGCTATGGTTGAGAAAGAAACAGGCCTACAAATAAAATTCCTAAGGTCAGATGGAGGGGGAGAGTACCTCTCAAATGAGCTTGCAAGGTCCCTACAGGAGCATGGCATAAAGCAGCAATATTCATGTAGTCATACCCCACAGCAAAATGGACTTGCACAAAGGAAAAGCAGGCATATTGGATAGGTATCTTGTGCCATGCTCAACGAAAAAGACTTGCCATATAATTATTGGGCTGAAGCAGTTGCTATAACAATCTACATAATGAACAGGACTCCCACTGCAGCAATACATGGCATGATGCCAGAGGAGAGGTATACTAGTAGAAAACCAGATATTTCTCATTTGAAAGTTTTTGGTTGCATTGCCTATGTTCATGTGCTAGATGAGTTGAGAACAAGTTGGATCCAAAAGGTGAGAAGTATATCTTTATTGGTTATTCTCTGCAGCAGAAAGGGTATAGATGCTATAACCCTTCTACTTGTAAGTTTACAGTGAGCAGAGATGTTGTTTTTGATGAGATGAGTAGTGTGATTGATGATGTAGATGTACAAAATGGTAATGCTGCACAAAACTCATAGCAGTCACAAAATATTAGTGGATCTGTACTGTCCTCTAGCAGTGGTTCACATACTTCACCATGGATAGGCAGATTGAGATCAGGAGGATCAATTTAAACAATGCAAATAGTGGTATGCAAGTATCACAAATAGGAAAAGAGAAAGTAGATCATCCCATGTTTGATGTGAATGCAGGTCAATCTTATGTGGATGGTGAATCCAGTGGCATAGAACAGAGCCTTGATAATGAGTTGGGTATTCCTTCTATTGTTACACATGGAGTAAGGAAGACAAGGGATGTTTTGAGAGCACTTGGTAGTGAGCCTATTTTGCACAGGTCTACCAGAGTTAAGTATCCTATGGATAGGCTGAAATATTATGGATTTACAGTCGTTCACTATGCCTATATGGTCAAAGTGATACATGAACCTGAACCCACTTCTTTTGAGCAAGCCATGGGAAAAGAAAAATGTGAGAAAGCCATGGATAAAGAAATGGATGCCTTGGAAGCAAATGCTACATGGGAATTGGTGCCTTTTCCTAAAGACAAGAATGCAATTGGTTGCAAGTGGGTTTATAAGGTGAAGCACAATGCAGATGTTTATGTGAACAGATACAAGGAAAGATTAGTTGTCAAGGGTATGCACAGACATATGGCATTGATTATGAAGAAACATTCATTCCGATTGCAAGGATGGCAACCATAAGAGCAGTCATTGCTATGGCTGCATCAAAGGGATGGTCTTTATATCAGATGGATGTAAAGAATGCCTTCTTGCATGGTGACTTGCAAGAAGAGGTCTATATGGAGCAGCCCAACTAGGTTATGTTCATGCTGTTCATCCTGAGTTTGTTTGCAGGATGAAGAAAGCATTGTATGGCTTGAAGCAAGCACCCAGACATGGCCTGACAAGATAGGATAGTATCTTGTCACTATTTGCTTTCATATTTCCAAGGAATATTTCTCACTTTATGTCAGAAAAACAGAGAAAAGTATTATGCTGCTTGTCATTTATGTTGATGATTTGATCATCACAGGTGATAGTGATGAAGATTTCCTTCATGTTAAAATGTTATTGAAGCAGAAAAGTTTGAGATAAAGGATTTGGAAGAGCTGCATTACTTCTTGGGCATTGAGGTGATTAGATCCACAAGTGGGATATGGCTCTTGCAGAGGCAGTATGGATTGGACATGTTGTCCAAATATGGGATGACAGGCTGTAAGCCTATTTGAGTTCCTTTAGAGCAAAATGTGAAATTGAGCACAGATGTAGGTGAGCTTCTAGAAGACCCTACTATGTACAGATGCATAGTAGGAAGTTTGATTTATATGACTATTTGAGCTATGCTATTGGGTTGGTAAGTCAGTTTATGTAGGCTCCACGGAAACCACATTTGGATGCAGCTAGACAAATACTGAGGTATGTGAAGTCCACATTGTAGTATGGACTATTTTATGAGACTGGGGTTCAGATACTGTTGCATGGATACACTTATGCTGATTGGGCTGGTAGTATTTTTGATAGACAATCTACCAATGGATATGTGTTCTCTTTTGGGAGTGCTACAATCACTTGGAGCAGTGAGAAACAACCTACAATTGCCTTGTCGAACATAGAGGCTGAGTATAGGGGTGCAGCAATGGCTACATGTGAGGTAGCTTGGTTGCGTAAGCTACTTTATGATATGCATCAGTCTACAGAGGGGCTAGTTGTCATTTATTGTGATGACATGAGCAATATACACTTAGCAAATAACCTAGTCTATCATGCTAGAACAAAGCACATTGAGGTGCATTATCACTATGTGGGGGAGAAGGTTCTAGTAGGTTTTACTGATCTAGTTTATGTCACCACAAAGGATCAAGTAGCTGACATATTCATGAAGGCATTGGGCACAGATAAGCTGCACAAGTTCAGAGACCTGCTTGGTGTGCAGGAATTGGGATTGAGCTCGAGGTGGAGTGTTGAGATATCGAGCTCCACTCGTGATATGCCACGGTGACCATTGTGCATATTGTCAAGATTGTGAGAGAGAGAAAAGGAGTCTCACTTGCGGCTTTCTCACATGCACAATGGGGGAATACACACAAAGGTGGAGGCTGAAAACAATTTTCCTCTTCTTAGTTGTGTAAGCCAAAAGAACTCTCATACAAAAAAATAGAAGAACCCTATATGTGGGTCTCAAACCAAACTCAACTAACTAAGGTGGCATACTAACTGAGCCACGAGCTAGTGTAGATAAGGATAGCTGTCATCCAGCTATTATTCATGAGCGGTGTACCAACCGCATCTCCACAGCTAACAAGTCGGTGACATAAATGCACAACAGTCACCCTGGCATATCGCGAGTGGAGCTCGATATCTCAACACTCCCCCTCGAGCTCAATCCCAAATCCTGCACACCAAGTAGGTCTCTGAACTTGCGCAGCTTCTCTGCGCCCAATGCTTTCGTGAATATGTCAGCTACCTGATCCTCTGTGCTGACATAAACTAGATCAATA
Organism: Dipteris shenzhenensis; assembly: GCF_047967505.1. Taxonomy (NCBI): domain Eukaryota; kingdom Viridiplantae; phylum Streptophyta; class Polypodiopsida; order Gleicheniales; family Dipteridaceae; genus Dipteris; species Dipteris shenzhenensis. The sequence continues at coordinate 14,406,569 of NC_141620.1, read as the reverse complement.
AGACCTAGTAAAACCTTCTCCCGCACATAGTGATAATGCACCTCAATGTGCTTTGTTCTAGCATGAAAGACTGGGTTCTTTGCCAAGTGTATGCTGCTCATGTTGTCATAATAAATGACAACTGGCCCATCTGTAGACTGATGCATATCATAGAGTAGCTTATGCAACCAAGCTACCTCACATGCAGCCATTACTGTGCCCCTGTACTCAGCCTCTGTGCTCGACAAGGAAACTGTAGGTTGTTTCTTCCTGCTCCAAGTGACTGCAGCACTCCCAAAAGAGAACACATACCCACTGGTAGATCGTCTATCAGAAATACTACTAGCCCAATCAGCATCAGGGTATCCATGCAACTGTATCCGAACCCCAGCCTCATAAAATAGTCCATACTGCAATGTGGACTTCACATACCTGGGTATGCGTCTAGCCGCATCCAAATGCGATTTCCTTGGAGCCTGCATAAACTGACTTATTAACACAACAGCATAGCTCAAATCTGGCCTGGTAATAGTCATGTAAATCAAACTTCCTACTATGCGTCTGTACATAGTAGGGTCCTCCAGAAGCTCACCTGCATCTGCGCTCAGCTTCACATTCTGCTCCAAAGGAACTGAATAATCCCATATTTGGACAGCATGTCCAATCCATACTGCCTCTGCAAGAGCTGTATCCCACTTGGTGATCTAATCACCTCAATGCCCAAGAAATAACGCAGCTCTCCCAAATCCTTCATCTCAAACTTCTACCTCAATAGCATTTTCACATGAAGGATATCTTCATCACTAACACCTGTGATGATCAAATCATCAACATAAATGACCAGCACCATAATCCCTTTCTCTGTTTTTCTCACATAGAGTGAGAAATCTGCCTTGGAAATCTAAAAGCCAATAGTAACAAGATACTGTCCTATCTTGTCAGACCATGCTCTAGGTGCTTGCTTCAAGCCATACAAGGCTTTTTTCAACCTGCAAACAAACTTAGAATGAATAGCATGAACATAACCTGCTGGCTGCTCCATAAAGACCTCTTCTTGCAAATCACCATGGAAGAAGGCATTCTTTACATCCATCTGATGTAAAGACCATCCCTTTGATGCAGCCATAGCAATGGCTGCTCTTACGATTGCCATCCTTGAAACTGGGCTGAAATTTTCTTCATAATCAATGCCATATGTCTGTGCATACCCCTTGACAACTAATCTTGCCTTGTATCTATTCACAGAACCATCTGTATTGTGCTTGATCTTATAAACCCACTTACAGCCAATTGCATTCTTGCCTTTAGGTAAAGGCACCAATTCCCATGTAGCATTAGCATCCAAGGCATCCATTTCTTCATCCATGGCTTTCTCCCATTTTTCATTTCCCATGGCTTGCTCAAAAGAAGTGGGTTCTGGTTCCTGTATCACTTTGAACATATAGGCATAGTGAATGGCTATAAATCCACCATATTTCAGCCTATCCACAGGATACCTAACCCTGGTAGACCTGCTCACTTCCAGGTGCTCTCAAAACATCCCTGGTCGTCCTTACTCCTACAATAGAAGGAATACCCAACTCATCATCAATGCTCTGTTCTGAGCCACTGGATTCGCCATCCACACAAGAGTGACCTGCATTCACATCAAACATGGGTTGATCTACCTTCTCTTTTCCTTTTCATGATACCTGCGTAGCACTCTCTGCATTGCTTTGAGGGGATTCTCCTGATCTCAATGTGCCTGTTCATGGTGAAGTATGTGAACCATTGGTAGAGGACACTCCAGGTCCACTGATATTTTGTGATTACTGATGTGCATTCTGTGCAGCATTACCATTTTGTGCATTTACATCAATCATCACGTTTACTGGTTTATACCAGCTGCTCATCTCATCAAAAACAACATCTCTGCTCACTGTGAACTTACGTGTAGAAGGGTTATAGCATCTATACCCTTTCTGCTGCAGAGAATAACCAATAAAGATGCACTTCTCAGCTTTTGGATCCAACTTGGACCTCAACTCATCTGGCACATGGACATAGGCAATGCAACCAAAAATCTTCAAATGGGAAATATCTAGTTTCCTACCTATATACATCTCCTCTGGCGTCATGCCATGTATTGCCGCAGTGGGAGTCCTGTTCATTACATAGACTACTGTAGCAACTACTTCAGCCCAATAATAATCTGGTAGATCTTTTTCATTTAGCATAGCCCGAGATACCTCTCCAATATGCCTGTTTTTTCTTTCTGCAATTCCATTTTGCTGTGGGGTATGACTGCATGAATATTGCTGCTTTATACCATGCCAAATTGACAGGCTTCACAAACCTTGTGCCTTTCTGCAACCTTGAATTTAGGCAATCCTGCAACAATATTTTGGGCTTGCATTGATTTAAGTCGTTGTATATTAACATGACCAATGCGTTTGTGGCAGATATCAATATCTGCAACTACACTGGTCCCATGTGCAAACATTGCTGCACTCAATTCAGGCATGTCTGCATCGTCTGCATCCAATGTAAACATCCTGCCCTTCTTCTTTCCTTTTGCTATCAAGCGACCATTATTTTTCATATCCTCAACAAAGCATCCATGAGGATTAAATCTGACCTGCAAGCCCTGCTCAACCATCTGACCAACAAAAACTAGGTTCTTAGTGATGTTCGGGACATGAAATACATCAGACAAGTATTTCTTTTTCCCATCCTGCATAGACAAAGGAATTTTGCTAATCTGCACAATAGGATGTGCAGTATCATCACCAGTCTCCACAAATCCTGGCTTTTCCATCTTCCTTGCATCTTGCATCCATTCTGCATGACCTGTCATGTGGTTTGATGCACCTGAGTCAACATACCACACATCATTTTGTTCTTCTGCACTTGTCACAGAATTGGTCATATGCTGCACCATAAAAAGATGCTCATTTCTGTCATCACCCTGCCTGCTAGAATATGCATAATTGCCTTGCTGCAATTTTCGATTCATAATGTCATTCTGCTTTTTGTAGCAGTCCTTAGCCATATGACCCATTTTGCCACAATAGTAGCATTCAACATTGTTGTTTGCATTTTGGCTTCTCTGCCATCCACCACGGCCTCTTTGGCTCCCCCTGCCTCTAGAGTTACCACGTCCTCCTGCATAGGACTGGATTTCTTGCGTTTGCTGCATATTCTGATTTCTACCACGGCCTGCAGATCGGCCTCCTCTACCTCTGCCTCTACCTCTGCTAGCATTTGAGTAGAAGACAGTTTCTTTTGAAGTTCCTACTGAAGAAGATGCACCCCCATTTCTCTGCTCTTCAGAAATTAGAAGAGCAATCAGCTCCTCAAAATCAGGAAATTTTTCACGGACGGCAATGGATGTCCGGAACTGTGCATAATCCTTTCCTAGACCATTCAAGGTCACAGAGACCAAATCGTCATCATCCACTAGCGACCCAATGGAAGCAAGTGCATCTGCAATTTTCTTCACTTTCATGTGGTAGTCATTTATGCTCAAATTTTCTCTCTGCACATTGTGCAACTCCTGTTTGAGTTGCATTTTCCTAGCTTGCGTATTTGTGCTGTACATTTTTGCCAAAGTATCCCATGCCTCCTTTGGCATATTTGCATCTTGAATATGCACAATCATGGAGTCCGAAATACTGATAGACAGCTAGTACATAACTTTCCTGGCTCTCTCATGCCATCCTTTGAATGCCTGCATTTCCTGTTGACTGGGAACATTAGGAAGAACAGGTTCTTCTTCATTTCCTATAATGAATTCCCAATAGCCTTTTCCCATCAAGAAATTCATCATTCTAAACTTCCATGCCTGGAAGTTGTTCTTGTCAAGCTTTTCAGTGACGATCTGTGAAAGAGAATCAGATGCCATTACAGAACACTGCAAAATATTCTGTCACTACAAAAAACACAGCTTTTTGCCTCACACGGGCACATCTGCAAAACTGACGAAAGTGGTATTTCACCACACAGTCACTTCCTAGTGACGATTTTGCATCAACAGGCAACAGGCATGAATCTGCAACTCCCAATATCTCTGCACACAGGCATACGATGCAATTTCTGTGGCACCTTTCCACCGACTAGCCGCGCAGTGGTCGCATAGCAAAAAACAGGGCCTTTTTTTGAGTGCCTGCGAAGAACTTCCGTCTCCAAAACGGGCCCCAAAACATATACTGTGCTCTCGCCTCACCGCGAAGGGCATCTCAATCTGAAATAGTGCACTCTTGCACTTCTGGCTGTGCTACCTGCAGAGATTTGCTCCCAAACTCGAAATAGGAAAGCAACACTGGTCCTCTTACCAGGACACCACGAACTTGGCTTGCTTTCTTGAGCTCCTTACCACGAACAAGGCTCTGATACCATGTTAAGATTGTGGGAGAGAGGGAAGGAGTCTCACTTGTGGCTTTCTCACATGCATAATGGGGGAATACACACAAAGGTGGAGGCTGAAAACAGTTTTCCTCTTCTTAGTTGTGTAAGCCAAAAGAACTCTCGTACAAAGAAATAGAAGAACCCTATATGTGGGTCTCAAACCAAACTCAAATAACTAAGGTGGCATACTAACTGAGCCCCGAACCAGTGTAGATAAGGATAGCTGTCATCCAGCTATTATTCATGAGCGGTGTACCAACCGCATCTCCAGCTAACAAGTCGGTGACATAAATGCACAACAGTCACCCTGGCATATCGTGAGTGGAGCTTGATATCTCAACACATATGTCACCGACTTGTTAGATGTAGATGCGGTTAGTACACTGCCCATGAATAATAGCTGGATGATAGCTATCTTTATGTACTCTACTTAGTGGCTCCTTTAGTATGCCACCTAGGTAAGCTGAGTTTGGTTTGAGACCCACATATAGGGTTCACCTATTCCTTTTGTACTTAGACAGAGAGTTCTTTTGGCTTTCACAACTAAGAAGAAGAAAACTATTCTCAGCCTCCACCTTTGTGTGTATTCCCCCATTGTGTATGTGAGAAAGCTACAAGTGAGACTCCTTACTTCTCTCCCTTCACAATTTTTTCAGTGATTGCATTGCGCAGTCAGTGGGATTTCAGAGTAGCCAATCATACTTTGCATTTACAACCAGTATTAGTTAGGGATTTGCAAGCACATTTGCAGCCAATTGCACTTTTGGGGCTTGCAGTTCTTTTTGCAAGTACATTTGCAACTTGTGGGTATCCCATTTTGCATCATGTCGATCTTTCAGACAGTTTTGGCAATTTGTCCGAGGGTGACAAATTGGATGGGCCAAACTATTCCTTGTGGTCATTCATGCTTAAGAACATCTTGGTTGGTAAGGGCTTGTGGAATATTGTTAGTGGGGATGAGGTGAGGCCAACAGGCTCATCTACATCTAGCATAGCTTCTTCGAGTCAAACTACAGGCAAACAGTAGACTGCTACAGTCCCTCCTGCTAGTCCCATAGCATCGATGGAGGAGCAAAAGAAGTTTGACTGCCACAATGCCCAAGCGATGTTTTTGATTGCCACATATGTGAAGAGGCACATTATGATGACTATCAACTCATGCAAGGATGCAAAGCCAGCATTCAAAAGATTGGCAAACATGTATCATGTTAGAAATGAGGCAAGGGCCATTGCCTTGACAAATTAGCTCAAGGATCTCGAGACACAGGAAGGCCAGGCCATCACTGATCATATTGCCAGGATAACTAATCTACGCGATCAGCTCGCAAGTATTGATGAGGAAATAGAAGACAAGAAGCTCATTTCTATTACTCTCAATAGCTTAGCACCCTCATATGGCACATTCATCACTTCATTGACCATTGTTCTTAGGACAGCCCCACTCTCGTTCGATGAGTTAGTTGGGCTTTTGTTTGTAGGAAGAGGAGAGATACTCAAATTTTGCCAAAGCCTCTCATTAGGGTGAGCAAGCACTTGCCATGGGTGGAAAAGGTAGTTTTAAAAAAAGTTTGAGCCCAAACATAGCCATACAACTCAACCCAAGGAGGGGAATGCAAGCAATTCAAGCAAAAATTAGAAAAAGGGCAAATGCAATTATTGCAAGAAGCTAGGGCATTACATTGTAGAGTGTCAGAAAAGGATTGCTAATGAAAAGACAAGGCAAAGGGATAGATCTAGTAGTAATTTTGTTGCCCCCACTGAAACTCGTTCTTTAGATGCACATGGTGAAGCTCATCTTGCCCAAGGTGATAGAGATGTTGTGTTTGCTGCATTTAATGAGAAGATGGATGCCGGGGGGATTTGAATGCTGAAAATCAATCAACGAATGCTTCCCTTATTGCAAGTGATACATGGTAGATTGACAGAGGTGCTACTAAGCACATGACTCCTCTCCAGGAGTGGTTTGAGAGCATCACACCTGTTCATGGGAGACAGGTTATGTGTGCCAATGATGCTTCTCAAGACATCATCGGAGTTGGGCACATTCCTATCATAGCTTGATAATGGGAAAGTTAAGTATATTCGAGATGTTTGGTATGTTTCGGATTTGAGGCAGATTTTGATTTCCGTTTTGAACATTGCAAATGATCAACATATGTTGGTTGAAATTCAAGATAACCAATGTAGGATCAAGGATCCAAAGAAATGGTATGAGGTTGTAGCAATAGGCACATATGACAGAGGATTAGCTTGATGCTCAGCCTTATGATCAAAAGGTATTGGCTGTAGCAAACACTTCCCAGGCTGATTTATGGCATGTCTAGTTTGGACATGTCCATCACAGGGCATTGTCCTACTTGTACAACAATAATATGACTTAGTGAATGCCAAAATTATAGCAACTAGCAAATGAAGTGTGTGAGGGGTGTGCACTTGGAAAATTGCATCACTTGCCATTCAGTAAACAAGGCAAGAATTGGGTCAAGGCAACCAGAGTGTTGCAAATAGTGCACAGTGATGTATGTGGCCCCATGACTATTCCCATGCATAGAGGACCAAGGTACTTTGTGACCTTTATAGATGACTTCTCCAGGCTCACATGGCTTTTTCTCATGAAGGAAAAATCTAAGGTGTTCTGTTGGTTTCAAGAGTTCAAAGCTATGGCTGAGAACCGCCCGAACCAATTCTAGAATTGAAACACTCAACTCAAATAGACTGGGAGAGTATATGTCACATGCATTCCATGGATTTTTGAAGCAGCATGGGATTAAACATCACTTGACATGCCCTTACACACCACAGCAGAATCCACTCCCTAAGAGGAAAAATCGTACTCTCATGGAAATGACAAGATGCATGCTGAAATTCAAGAGAGTCTCAAAGGCTTTTTGGGGAGAAGCAGTTGTGACAGCCACTTATATTCTGAACAGATGCCCTACCAAAGCTTTGGTTGATGTGACTCCATTTGAGGCTTTATATGGCTTTAAGCCAAAGGTTAGTCATTCAGTGGCATATTCTTTGGTTCCAGATGCACATCAGACAAAGCTTGATGACAAGAGTGTCAAATGCATTTTCGTGGGGTATAGCACTGAAAGCAATGAATTTAGGCTTTATAATCCCACTACCAGGAAGGTAATAATTAGCAGAGATGTTCTCTTTGCTGAGAATGAGTGATGTAACCCGCTAGTGCAGACTTGCCACCATATGATGACACCTCTTTGGACATCATCCAGTTTGAGGATGATGAGATGGAGTCTCCTAATGCTTCCCCTTCTACTTCTCATGGTTCAAATGGCTTGCCACATGTTGAGGATGTCTCTCCCTCAAATGTTTCAAATTTGCAGCCAATTAATGAGAATAGACAGCCTCATGTTTGGAGGCATTATCAACATCGTGAGGCCACTAAAGATGTTGATGCAGTTTCGAGTAGCAGAGTTATCTATTCCATGTTGGGCAAGGTTGACCATTCAAGATGCTAAGGATTATTAGCCTACTTTGGGGAAAACCAGGGCTAGCACTCAAAAAAATCAGCAAAAGTTCAATTTTTCTTTGATGACCTCAGCGATGGAAGCTGAAAATGAGCCTCAGAGCTTCAAGGATGTTCAACATAATCTAGCATGGTAGAAAGCTATGGAAGCTGATATTAAATACATTGAGACGAATGCCACATGGGACTTGGCTGAAGCGCCCATTGGGAAAAATATGGTTGGCACAAAATGGACTTATAAGGTGAAATACCATTCAAATGGCACAGTTGAGAAATACAAAGCCCATTTGGTAGCCAAGGGGTATGCACAAGAGGAGGGGATAGATTATGAGAAGACATTTGCTCCAATGGCCAAGATGATGGCCATTCGTTTTGTCATCTCTCTTGTTGCATTTTATGGTTGGTCAATGTACTAGATGGATGTCAAGGCCGCTTTCCTCAATGGAGATCTTAAAGAGGAGGTCTATGTACATCAGCCCCAAGGTTTTGAGGTGAAGGGACAAGAGCACAAGGTATGCAAGCTCAGGAAGGCTCTATATGGGCTAAAGCAAGCACCTCATGCATGGTATTAGAAGATACATCAGCTTTTGCTATCCCAAGGCTTCGTCAACACTCATACAATCCCAAATCTGTATGTTTTGCAGCAAAAATCAGAATTGGTCATGTTGGTACTATATGTGGATGACATCATACTCATTGGCAGTGATTTGCAGCAAATTACAGCAGTGCAGTCCGTTTTACGTCACAACTTTGACATGACAAATTTGGGCCTATTGCACTATTGTCTTGGCATTGAGTTTTGGTAGACCCATGATGGAATTCCTATGTCATAGACAGTATTCGAAGGGATTGTTGCAGAAATTTAAAATGGAGAGTTGTAAGCCTATGGCTACTCCATTGGAAAAGGGACTCAAGGTGAGTAAGCATGATGCTGTTGAAAAGTTTGATGGCACTTTGTACAGGCCGTTGAATGGTAGTTTGATATATCTATGCTCCACACAGCCTAATATTGCCTATGCCATAGGGATTTTGAGCCAGTTCATGCACGATCACACATTGGAATGCAGCCAAGAGGGTTCTCAAATATGTCCTTGGCACTTGAGAGTGCTCTCAACAGAAGTAAGAATGGGAGGGAGAGAGAGAAACAGAGAGCCACACACATTTTGGTAGGTACAGAACAGCCTAATCTTCTTTTTTCATTCATTTATATATGTGTTTTGAGTATTGTACATAGCTGGGGTAAAGGCACAATGACCTTTAACCCCCACAACATCCCACTTAAAGGAAAATGTGCCTTTAAGGGAGAACAACCAGTGAGCATACTATTCAATGCCCATCAATATGTGACAATACTCAAACCGCTGACTAGGTAGACTCTTCGTTAGCATATCTATAGGGTTATCATCTGTATGAACCTTGACAAGCTCTATGCGCTTGTCCTCAAGTACCTCCCTGATGAAATGGTACCTGACCTCAATGTGTTTGGTCTTTGCATGAAAGACTGGATTCTGTGCTAGCTGAATAGCACTCATGGAATCACTATGCAATATCGGTACACCTGTATGAGTCCCAAAATCTCCCACTAGCTGATCAAGCCATATAGCCTCCTTGCAACCCTCTGTGGCTACAACATACTCAGCCTCTATGGTAGATAAAGCAATGCACTTCTGTGTGTGAGACATCCACGACACTGCACCACCTGCAAAGGTGAACACATAACCAGAAGTGGATCTCCTACTATCCACATGCCCTTCATAGTCTGAATTTGTGTACCCAAGTACACGCATGTCTCCTCTACCAAAGCAGATGCACATCTCCTTGGTACCCTTCATGTACCTCATGATGCAATTAACTGCCTCCCAATGCCTCTTTCCTAGATTAGCCATATACCGGCTAACAACTCCCACTCCAAATGCAATGTCTAGTCTAGTAGCTATCATAGCATACATAAGACTCCCAACCGCTGATGCATAAGGAACCTTGGCCATCATGGCCCTCTCCTCATCTGATTTGGGACTATCTGTATGACTCAGTTTCACATATGGAGGCAATGGAGTACTCACTACCTTCCCCCCCTCCATATTGAAATGCTGCAATATTTTTGTAACATACTCCTTCTATGAAAGCCAAAGGAGTTTCCTACTCCGATCATGCGTGATGCACATACAAAGAATATGACCTGCAAGTCCCAAATCCTTCTTATCAAAGGCCTCATGCAACTTGGCCTTTAATGCATCTAGCTCATAAGTATTCTTGCTAGCGAATAGCATATCATCCACATATAGTGCTAGGATTATTAGGCTATTATCCTTAGCCCTTTTAGTGTAGTCTAGGCAGTGATCAATTTCACTCCTTCTAAAACCCTAGGACCAAATGAAAGCATCAAAATTCTGATACCATTCTCTAGGTGCTTGCTTAAGACCATAGAGACTCTTCTTCAGCTTGCAAACTAAATGCTCTTTACCCTTTTCGTCAAAGCCTTCCGGCTGCACCATGTAAATTTCCTCATGTAGATCCCCATGCAAAAAAGCTATCTTGACATCCATCTGCATAAGCTCCATATCTTCTGCTGCCACTAGTCCAAGCATGCATCTAAGTGTGATCATCTTCACAACCAGAGAGAATATCTCATCAAAGTCCACACCCTTCTCTTGCTTAAACCATTTAGTGACCAAACGGGCCTTGTACCTAGGCACATCATCACGTGTGACCTTCATCTTGTAGACCCATTTACATGGCAATGCTTTATTTCCATGCGGCAAAGAAACCAAGTCCCAAGTCTTATTCTTCATAAGTGAACTCATCTCTGATTGCATAGCATACTCCCACTTGTGTTGATCCTCGTGCATCATAGCCTCTCTGAAGCAAGAAGGCTCCCTGCAATTAGTAAGCGTCACATAGTCTACCCATGGAACAAACCTATCAGGCCGTCTAGACACTCTAAATGATCTTCTCAAGGGCATTTCAGTTTGCTGTCCCACCTACATATCAGCCACATTTGGCTCATCATTTCCACCAAATGATGATCTATCATCTAGCTTTGATTGTGTACTTGTGAGAGTACTTGGTGGTACCATTTCTTGCACATTTGGTGCATGAACAGCTTGCTGTCTATCAACATATGCAGGTGGATTCACATCCTGGAAAGTGCTTCTCCTCATTTCCACATCCCTCATGGGTGCCTTATGCATCTTCTTCTCATTGAAGACTACATCATGGCTGCATATGTTCTTCTTTGCTTCTGGATCCTAGAGATGATAGCCCATCTCTCCACTTTCACCATAACCCAGAAAGATGCATTTCCTAGACTTAGGATCTAGCTTCTTTCAAAGCTCTTTTGGCACATGTGCATATGCCTCACACCCAAATATACACAAATGAGAGTAAGAGGGCTTCTTGTCACTCCATGCCTCTTTAGGAATACCACCATCCAAACTCTTACTAGGTGATCTATTGATCACATGCACTGCAGTCTTCATTGCCTCAGCCTAGAAACCACCAGAAAGACTTGCATTGGAAAGCATGCATTGCAACCTTTTTTGAATGGTACGGTTCATCTTTTTTGCAACTGGATTTTGCTCTGGAGTACGAGGGATGTGAGCTCCCTCTTAATCCCATGTGTATCATAGAAATGCTGAAAGTCATGAGAGAGATACTCTCCACCATTGTCAGTCCGTAGGCATTTAAGCGTTCTACCTGATTGATTCTCAACCAAGGCCAGCCATTTTTGAAATACCTAGAACACATCACTCTTTTGAGCTATGGCATAAGCCCACACCTTCCTAGTTGCATCATCAATGAATATCACATAGTATTCATGTTAGATATCAATGCTCCACTCTCGTGTAACTATGCGAGAACTAGCTAACTCCACTTGTAAGCCCCCCATATGAGAAGGCATTTGAGTAGCTTGGTTATCCAGTAGGTCCTGGTTTGGACACCAGATGGGGGCCATGTGTGGCTTGATGGCTGGACGGAGTTAGCACACTACAACTAGGCTACATGCAAGTGTAGGAAGGCATCCCATGTGCTCCTCACCACCACAAGTACAAACCCAAATTACCCCAAGACACTCTATTCGTTGACTTTCATACGGCTCAGGCAGCCCATAGAAAATGATCAGGACCACCCTCCATGGCATCACTTGGCAAATGCACCGCAGATGACTAGGGTGCCAGGTCTACACCATAGAGCACTTCCAAATGCCCTCAAGGAGTTGCAGATTCACCTCCCTCCACCAAGATCACTATCATATCAGATGAGGAGCTATCCCCTTTTACAAGTTCCTTTGATTTAGATCATGGAGGCTCTGACTATCTTCCCCCCATAGGTGCTATCAAGACAACATTCAAGGCATCCAGGGGGCACAGTGGGCATAGTATCGGTGGTGGTGATTTGGCCCAACAAAGTACAGTTGGCAACCTTCCACCCCCTACTTCATCTTCCTCGATCATTCGGGTGGTTTCCAAACCTTTCCTTGATCCCACACTCAAGCTGTCTAGCATCTTGTCACCTGATGAGATAGCCCGCATGTCTCTCATGGAGTTTGATGCTATCACACTTCCCTTGGTGGACATCCAAATGTGTACTGTGTTTATTCAGTCTTATGACTTTGCAATAGACACATTTGGATTCTTGAATTCCCATCATATGTTCACTCCGAGACTCGTATCCACATACCTCCGTCTTCCCACACTCCCTTTTTTGCCACCTCACATTGAGTCACTCACATTCCTGTCCTTCTTGTCAAAGTGTAAACCTCATCACCGTGGACATGAGTGCAAGAAGGTTCTCAAGGGAAACAACAGGGAGGTGCTTTTAGCAAGGTATTTGTTCACTCACTTCTATTCTGCCCCGAGACATTTCTTCATCACTAAGGGGATCCATTCTGCCCTTAACTCCATTCTTTTTGTCACCCCCTACGATTTCACGCCTCACTCTTCTACTCTAAGCAGTCCAACAACTCGCCACAAAGGTGACACTTTAAAAACAGGAAGAGAGGTGGCAAAAAGAGGACTCAGCTATTCACAAGCATGACATCGCTTGGAACATTCATTGGGCTGCCCTTGAGGATCGCCACCACAATCACAAGCAGGAATGGGAAGCAGAAATGACAATAATATGCAGCCAACATGCAATAGATCTAGCAACTTTGCAAAGCCATCATGTCACCAAGGTAGCCAGATTTCAGCAGGAGATCACACAATTAAAGGAGTCATTGTCTTCCTCCGAGATTGCCCAAGAAAAATTAGATAGGCATTGACCATATGTTGACCCTGTGTCAACACAGGTTAGCCAAACAACACGAGGAGTTGATCACATGTATTCATCCAAGAGTACTATCTGAGGCAACCATGCATCGACACATGTTAACCACAGGTCGACACATGTCAACCACATGTCAACCAGGAGTGCCATGCCCAAGGCGATCTCATCAAGAGCTCTGTGCACATGGAGAGTGAGCTTAGCACATGGAGCAGTCAGGAGTATTTATAGTTACATAGTGGTTCAGTGGTTCAGTGGTGCGGCGATCCAGCTCACCTGCACATGGAGAATTTACACCATCCTGACTAGAAGAGGTTGATGAGTCAAGGAGTTAGGAAGTGGCCGTAGCCATCAAGAGAACTAAGAGTGCCATGCCCAAGGTGATGATTTCATCGAGAGCTGCACACATGGAGATTGAGCTTAGCACATGGAGCAGTTAGGAATATTTACAGTTACACAGTGGTTCAATGATTGAGTGGTGCAGTGATCTAGCTCACCTGCACATGGAGAATTTACACCATCCTAACTAGAAGAGGCTAGTGAGTCAGGGAGTCAGGAAGTCACCGTAGCCATCAAGAGAGCCAATGGCACAATGGCTATCCTCAACATCTAAGAGATAAGAGGATGACCAATGGGAAGAAAGGGGGGGATTCTCAGCGAAGAAGGGACCCTCCAAGGCAGGGATGAGGATGAAGACGAAGGTGGAGAGGGGAGGGGACATTCAGCATTAAGCATTCGGCATTTGGCATTGGAGCGGGAGAAAGGAGAGTGTGAGGAGAGATAGAGGCTGGAGCTACAAGCTTGCCAAGGAGAGAGTGTGGAGAGACTTGTGTGTACCCCTTTGTCTACTATGGGGATAGACCTGTGTGTTCTTGTGACTTGTGACTTGTAACCTGTAGATGTTGGTCCAATGATATGTACTTTGGCCATCTTGGTCACTTTCTCATTTTTCTTGTCTCTTTCTGATGTGGGGATTGTTCCCTTGTGTATGACGAGGTTTTCTTCTTTGCTTATGTTGTGGAGTTCTCATGTGATTGTCATTTAGCATAGTGCACTTGTACATTATTGCTCACTACAGTACAACATATGACACTCGCACATCATTGTATGGTGCACTCTGTGTGATCCATTGCATTAGAGCATTGCAACACTCATGCTTCTCACGCCAGTGGCCTTTGGCCTCCAGTAACACCTCCGAAAGGATAGGAACCCCTCCCCTAAGACAATTGGCTATAAGTTAATGTACTTTTGTATGCCTATTGAGCAAGAGTTTGCTATTGCATTGTGAGCCATTGTTTGGCTGAGATACGAGCTCATTTTTTGGGGCAAAAGCACATTGCATTTGAGCCAATGTTTGGCTATGGTTGAGGATAACCTTTTTGGGGTAGAAATATAGTGCTTGATTGTATATTGTATCCCAGAAGGGATTGAGATTTGAACAAAATTTTTGGGGTAGATTTACTGCTATTTCAGAGTAGCCACTGTTAGTGAATGCCATTGCAGTGGTTGCATAGCAATCATTGGACTTTATGTTGTCCATTTTCTATCTTTTCCTTTGCAGGTACACTTGCCAGTATTCTTGAGCTTGAAATCATGTCTCTCAATGAGAATTTTGGTACCATAATTGAAGCAGATAAGTTGGATGGACCCAACTATGCTTTGTGGTCATTTACACTCAAGAATATCTTGGTTGGAAAGGGCTTATGGGACATTGCGAATGCTGATGAGACTAGATCAGTTGACTAGATCGGTTGGATCTAGCACGAATGCATCATCCACTTATGGCACTACCACTCAAGCTTCTACTACCACTCCCATGGAGGATTGGAAGAGGTTTGATCGCAGGGATGCCCAAGCATTGTCTTTGATTGCATTGTCTGTATAGACACATTAAGTGCACTATCAAGTCTTGCAAGACTTCAAAGGTAGCTTGGGATAGAGTGCAAAGTATGTGGAATGTGAAGAATGAAGCAAGAAGCATTACTTTGAAGAATTTGCTTCATCTTGGGATTGTTCATTTGCTGCCATAGATACTTGGTATCTAGATAGTGGTGCATCAAAGCACATGACTCACAGGAAAGAGTGGTTTGAAGAAATAAAACTTGTTCATGGCAGACAGGTTACTTGTGCCAATGATGCCACTTAGGCATCATAGGAGTGGGAGATTTTTACATCCTTCTAGATTTAGGAAAGAAAAAGTATATCCGTAATGTCTGGTATGTTCCTTGAGGAAAATCTTGTTTCAGTTCCATCCATGGCTCGTGATCAGCACATGCTTGTGGAATTCCAAGATGATCAAGGCAGGATCAAGGATCCAAAGAAAGGGTATGAGATTGTGGCTATAGGTTATTTGAGGCTAGCATGGGTCTTTACAAGCTTGATGCTCAGCCCTATAATCAGCATACTTTGGCTTTCTCTTCTGCTACTCACGTTTGGTCATGCACATCACAGAGCTTTGGCATATTTGCATAATCATAATACGGTTGAAGGATTGCCAAAATTATAGCAGCCCTCTCAAGGGGTGTGCTCTTGGAAAGTTGCATCACCTACCATTCCAAAAGGATGGTCCACGGTCAGTAAGAGCACAACGGGTCTTGCAGATTGTGCATGGTGATGTTTGTGGACCAATGAATGTTAGAACCCATAGAGGGTATCAGTGTTTTGTCACATTCATTGATGATTATTCAAGGTTCACTTGGCTCTTTCTCATGAAAAGAAAATCTGAAGTGTGATGCAATGAATGGATTTTCTTGTTCCAAGGCTCATCCCTAGGCATAAGACCTCAAACCACAAATTTGCAAAGCAAGGCCTTACACTGCAAATCTGGGCCTATGATGTTGAGACCCCCCTCCTACATCGGAAGGATTAAGGTCTCCCATGCCACCCTAGCTATAGTGTCTACTGTGCCATCTAGGCCATGCCATAAAAAATTCTTATAGGCCTTATGACCTGAGTGATGCAATCCCTGAAGCTGTACCAACAAGAGCAAACATACGAAGCCGTGGCCAAAAAAACTTGGTTACCAACCACCACCCCTAGATGCAAGGTTCAATCTGGATGAACTCTAGAAAATCAGTTTTCTCCTAATGTTATCCAACATTTCCAACACTGAAGCAAACTACTGCTACGAGTAGGAGATACCCATACCCACCTGGCATCCTTTATATGACACACCCCTCTGAGTCCAAGTGAAGCCTAAATCAGCCCCCCAGTCCGAAGTGTCATCGTCACTAATCCAAAAGCCATTGGATTTGTGCCAATTAATGTGAGCATTTGCTGCTATAATACAAAAGAAGTCCAATGATGTCCTAAAGGAAGTGAGAGACTGAGGGGAGGCCTCCAAGAAAATAGCAGTATCATCTGCTAGCTCACAATCAATGAGGCCCTCCTCCTATCTGAGCAGTAGTATAAGCTCAAGAATGTTAGCTCAAGATCTAAGAAAAATGCTCATAGCCTTACCCACAAAAAGGAAAAGAATAGGGGCAAGAGGACATCATTGACGGACTGATTTGGAAATCTAAAATCTGCCTCCCCTGACCCCTCCAATAAGCACCTCACTCTCTGGGCTAATGTGTACAAGGCTGAAACCCCTTTGATCCATGCATCTAAAAATTCAAAATGATAAAGAACTGCCCTCCAAAAAATCCCAATCTACCCTATCATATGCTTTTTCAAAGTCCAAGAGAAGAATGGCTAGCTTTTGTTTGCTCTACATGGCCCACTCAAAAGCTTCCAAAAGAGAGAAAATATTATAAAAAATGCTTCTGCCATGAACAAATCTCGTCTGCGTATAATGGATAAGATCTAAAAGTATGGGATGCAGATGCAAGAAGCTGATTGCTTTCACCAGGATTTTATAGCAAGTGCCCAATAATGTGATAGATCTCCACTGTGACACTAAATTTCTTCACCATCCTTTGGGATCATATGTATCAGACCCTTTGTACGTGAGTCAGGAATCTCACTGGAGTCCCAAATACCTTGCAGGTCTGAGGTGGTGATGTCATATGCCTAAAGACAGGGAAAAAGAGGGTGTAAGCCTGTTTGAACCTAAGAACTTTCCCTTATGTAGGGTAAGAAGCATAGACTTGTATTTTTCATAAAAGAGACTTCTATTAAGTACAAAAAACCCCGCATGAGCAAGCTCGTTATGTAAATACATCATGCCGGGCATAAAGAAAAAACCCACTCTACAGGAGCAAATAAAAACTCAAAATGAGCTGGAGAGAAACCAAGGTTGATGCTGAAAATGCCACCTCAACCCTGATGTAGTCTCTGAGAAGATGGGAGGGACTATGGAGCCCCTCGACCCCCCATTGCTGGTTAGGACAATTCTCGTCGTGGATAGGGGTACAGCTCTGGATCTGCTTTTTTCAAGAGACTCTTGGTTCCCCCTAGTCTTGTTTCTATCGGGTGGGACTAGGAGGCTCATTATAGGATGAGTCGGGAGTTGGAGGAGAAAGATGTGGACCTAGAGGACCTGGAGTCACAGTTGGTCAGGATTGTGGGTCGCTTGGGCAGGACTTGGTACATCAATACCTCCATCATCTTATTGACCCGAGAGGGAGCGGTTTGGGGCCTTTGGATTTGCGAGGGCAAACCATTGTGTGACCTTCAGTGGGACCCAGGGGAGTGGTTTTGGCCTGTCCGCATAAGGCACTCGGACCTGATAGAGGAGGTCTCCTTCTTCTCATATACCACTCGCATCGGGCATCGTCTATAGCTAGAGGTAGCAGCATGGTCCCCTTCGAGGGAGCTCCACTAGCTAGAGTAGAATGTCCCTTGAGAAATCATAGGCCGATTTTCGCCCCACCTCTAAACAAGTTTGCACCCATGGAAGATCTCTTACTTCTTCTGGCTGTTGACGCATGGGGGTCTGCCCATCGGCCCTTGGCTAGAGTAGATGTGGATTGATGGCAAATGCATTGATTGTGGGGATGGAGTATTGGAGACCATCGTGCACTATCTTTGGGGATGCCTCGTTGCTCAACGGATTTGGTTGGCAGCCCTTAGGATTGTTGCTAGCAGGCAAAGGTTGAGCATGGATTTCATGAGGAAGATGGTGGCCTAGCTCACGGAGGGAGGCCACGCCTTTGCGATCGACTCTATCTTGCCAGCTTATAGGATACATGGATAGCAGGTTTTCTGGATTGAGATCCATGATGCAATTCAGCCCATCCGCTCACACCCACCAACTCTCCTGGAGGACGGTGTTTGGGAGACATCTCTAGCATCACTACTTGGAACGTATGGGTTGTGAAGATAGTGGGAGAGAGGGAAGGAGTCTCACTTGAGGCTTTCTCACAAGCACAATGGGGGAATACACACAAAGGTGGAGGCTGAAAATAGTTTTCCTCTTCTTAGTTGTGAAAGCCAAAAGAACTCTAGTACAAAGAAATAGAAGAACCCTATATGTGGGTCTCAAACCAAACTCAACTAACTAAGGTGGCATACTAACTGAGCCACAAACTAGTGTAGATAAGGATAGCTGTCATCCAGCTATTATTCGTGGGCAGTGTACCAACCGCATCTGTAGCTAACAAGTCGGTGACATAAATGCACAACGGTCACCCTGACATATCACGAGTGGAGCTCGATATCTCAACACTCCCCCTCGATCTCAATCCCAATTCCTGCACACCAAGTAGGTCTCTGAACTTGCGCAGCTTCTCTGCGCCCAATGCCTTCGTGAATATGTCAGCTACCTGATCCTCTGTGCTGACATAAACTAGATCAATAAGACCTAGTAAAACCTTCTCCTACACATAGTGATAATGCACCTCAATGTGCTTTGTTCTAGCATGATAGACTAGGTTATTTGCCAAGTGTATACTGCTCATGTTGTCACAATAAATGACAACTGGCCCATCAGTAGACTGATGCATATCATAGAGTAGCTTATGCAACCAAGCTACCTCACATGCAGCCATTGCTGCACCCCTGTACTCAGCCTCTGTGCTTGACAAGGCAACTGTAGGCTGTTTCTTCCTGCTCCAAGTGACTGCAGCACTACCAAAAGAGAACATATATCCACTTGTAGATCGTCTATCAGAAATACTACCAGCCCAGTCAGCATCAGTGTATCCATGCAACTGTATCTAAACACCAGCCTCATAAAATAGTCCATACTGCAATGTGGACATCACATACCTGAATATGTGTCTAGCCGCATCCAAATGCGGCTTCCTTGGAGCCTGCATAAACTGACTTACCAACCCAACAGCATAGCTCAAATCTTGCCTGGTAATAGTCATGTAAATCAAACTTCCTACTATGCACCTGTACATAGTAGGGTCCTCCAGAAGCTCACCTGCATCTGCGCTCAGCTTCACATTCTGCTCCAAAGGAACTGAAATAGGCTTACAGCCTGTCATCCCATATTTGGACAGCATGTCCAGTCCATACTACCTCTGCAAGAGCTGTATCCCACTTGGTGATCTAATCACCTCAATGCCCAAGAAATAACGCAGCTCTCCCAAATCCTTCATCTCAAACTTCTGCCTCAATAGCATTTTCACATGAAGGATATCTTCATCACTATCACCTGTGATGATTAAATCATCAACATAAATGACAAGCAGCATAATCCCTTTCTCTGTTTTTCTCACATAGAGTGAGAAATCTACCTTGGAAATCTGAAAGCCAATAGTGACAACATACTATCCTATCTTGTCAGACCATGCTCTAGGTGCTTGCTTCAAGCCATACAAGGCTTTCCTTAACCTGCAAACAAACTCAGGATGAATAGCATGAACATAACCTGCTGGCTGCTCCATAAAGACCTCTTCTTGCAAATCACCATGCAAGAAGGCATTCTTTACATCCATCTGATGTAAAGACCATCCCTTTGATGCAGCCATAGCAATGGCTACTCTTACAGCTGCCATCCTTGCAACCGGGCTAAAAGTTTCTTCATAATCAATGCCATATGTCTGTGCATACCCCTTGACAACTAATCTTGCCTTGTATCTATTCACAGAACCATCTGCATTGTGCTTGATCTTATAAACCCACACAGCCAATTGCATTCTTGTCTTTAGGCAAAGGCACCAATTCCCATGTAGCATTTGCATCCAAGGCATCCATTTCTTCATCCATGGCTTTCTCCCATTTTTCATTTCCCATGGCTTGCTCAAAAGAAGTGGGTTCTGGTTCCTGTATCACTTTGACCATATAGGCATAGTAAATGGCTGTAAATCCATCATAATTAAGCCTATCCACGGGATACCTAACCCTGGTAGACCTGCACAAAATAGGCTCACTTCCAGGTGCTCTCAAAACATCCCTGGTCTTCCTTACTCTAGGTGTAACAACAGAAGGAATACCCAACTCATCATCAATGCTCTGCTCTAAGCCACTGGATTCACCATCCACATAAGAGTGACCTGCATTCACATCAAACATGGGCTGATCTACCTTCTCTTTTCCTTTTCGTGATACCTGCGTACCACTATCTGCATTGCTTTGAGGAGATTCTCCTGATCTCAATCTACCTGTCCATGGTGAGGTATGTGAACCACTACTAGAGGACATTGCAGGTCCACTGATATTTTGTGATTGCTACTGTGAATTCTGTGCAGCATTACCATTTTGTGCATCTACATCAATCATCACCTTTACTGGTTTACACCAGCTGCTCATCTCATCAAAAACAACATCTCTGCTCACTATAAACTTACGAGTAGAGGGGTTATAGCATCTATACCCTTTTTGCTGCAGAGAATAACCAATAAAGATGCACTTCTCAGCTTTTGGATCCAACTTGGACCTCAATTCATCTGGCACATGAACATAGGCAATGCAACCAAAAATTTTCAAATGGGAAATATCTGGTTTCCTACCAGTATACATCTCCTCTGGCGTCATGCCATGTATTGCTGCAGTGGGAGTCCTGTTCATTATGTAAACTGCTGTAGCAACTGCTTCAGCCCAATAATAATCTGGTAGATCTTTTTCATTTAGCATGGCCCGAGATACCTCTCCAATATGCCGGTTTTTCCTTTCTGTAATTCCATTTTGCTGTGGGGTATGACTGCATGAATATTGCTGCTTTATGCCATGCTCCTGTAGGAACCTTGCAAACTCATTTGAGCGGTACTCTCCCCCTCCATCTGACCTTAGGCATTTTATTTGCAGGCCTGTTTCTTTTTCAACCATAGCTTTAAAAGCTTTGAAGTGCCCAAACACTTCACTTTTCTTTTTCATAAAATACACCCAAAGTTTTCTGCTGAAGTCATCAATAAATGTGACAAAATAGTGACAGCCTCCAATAGATGCAGCTTTAGTAGTCCACACATAAGAGTGGATTAATTCCAATGGCTTTTTACTCTCTTGAACATGCTTAGGAAATGGTTTCCTTGCCTGTTTTCCAAATTGACAGGCTTCACACACCTTATGCATTTCTGCAACCTTGAATTTAGGCAATCCTGCAATAATATTTTGGGCCTGCATTGACTTAAGTCGCTGTACATTAACATGACCAATGCGTTTATGCCAGATATCAATATCTGCAACTACACCGGTCCCATGTGCAAACATTGCTGCACTCAATTCAGGCATGTCCGCATCCAGCGTAAACATCCTGCCCTTCTTCTTTCCTTTTGCTATCAAGCGACCATTATTTTTCATATCCTCAACAAAGCATCCATGAGGATTGAATCTGACCTGCAAGCCCTATTCAACCATGTGACCAACAGAAACCAGGTTCTTGGTGATGTTCGGGACATGAAATACATCAAACAAGTATTTCTTTTTCCCATCT
This sequence comes from Dipteris shenzhenensis, assembly GCF_047967505.1. Lineage (NCBI taxonomy): Eukaryota > Viridiplantae > Streptophyta > Polypodiopsida > Gleicheniales > Dipteridaceae > Dipteris > Dipteris shenzhenensis. The sequence goes on along the minus strand of NC_141620.1, from coordinate 14,384,691 downwards.
TGCATAGACAAAGGAATTTTGCCAATCTGCACAATAGGATGTGCAGTATCATCACCAGTCTCCACAAATCCTGGTTTTTCCATTTTCCTTGCATCCTGCATCCATTCAGCATGACCTGTCATGTGGTTTGACGCACCTCAGTCAACATACCACACATCATTGCTTTCTTCTGCACTTGTCACAGAATTTGTCATATGATGTACCATAAACAAATGCTCATTTCTGTCATCACCCTGTCTACTAGAGGATGCATAATTGCCTTGCTGCAATTTTCCATTCATAATGTCATTCTACTTTTTGTAGCAGCCTTTAGCCATATGCCCCATTTTACCACAGTAGTAGCATTCAACATTGCTGTTTGCATTTTGGCCTCTCTGCCATCCACCACGACCTCTTTGGCTCCCCCTGCCTCTAGAGTTACCATGTCCTCCTGCATAGGACTGGTTTTCTTGAGTTTGCTGCATATTTTGATTTCTACCACGGCCTCCAGATCGGCCTCCTCTACCTCTGCCTCTACCCCTTCTAGCATTTCAGTAGAAGACAGTTTCTTTTGAAGTTCCTCTTGAAGAAGATGCACCACCATTTCTCTGCTCTTCAGAAATTAGAAGAGCAATCAACTCCTCAAAATCAGGAAATTTTTCATGGATGGCAATGGATGTCCGGAATTGTGCATAATCCTTTCCTAGACCATTCAAGGTAACAGAAACTAAATCGTCATCATCCACTGGCGACCCAATGGAAGCAAGTGCATCCGCAATTTTCTTCACCTTCATGTGGTAGTCATTGATGCTCATATTTTCTCTCTGCACATTGTGCAACTCCTGCTTGAGCTGCATTTTCCTGGCCTGCGTATTTGTGCTGTACATTTTAGCCAAAGTATCCCATGCCACCTTTGGCATACTTGCATCCTAAATATGCACAATCATTGAATCTGAAATACTGATAGACAGCCAATACATAACTTTTTTGGCTCTCTCATGCCATCCTTTGAATGCCTGCATTTCCTGTTGATTGGGAACATTAGGAAGAACTGGTTCTTCTTCATTTCCTGTAATGAACTCCCAGTAGCCTTTTCCCATAAGAAAATTCGTCATTCTAAACTTCCATGCTTGGAAGTTGTTCTTGTCAAGCTTTTCAGTGCCAATCTGTGAAAGAGAATCAGACGCCATTACAGAACACTGCAAAATATTCTATCACTGCAAAAAACACGGCTTCTGCCTCACAAGGGCAAATCTACAAACCTGACGAAAGTGGTTTTTGACCACACAGTCACTTCCTAGTGACGATTTTGCATCAACAGGCAATAAGGATGATTCTGCAACTCCCAATATCTCTACGCACAGGCATACGATGTAATTTCTGTGCCAACTTTTCACCGACCTGTAGAACAGTGGTCGCACAGCCCAAACAGGGCCTTTCTTTGAGTGCCTGCGGAGAACTTCCGCCTCTAAAACGGGCCTCGAAATGACTTCGAATCAGAGACAGTGCACTCTTGCACTTCCGGCTGTGCTACCTGCAGAGATTTGCTCCCAAACTCGAAAAAGGAAAGCAACACTGGTCCTCTTACCAGGACACTGCGAACTTGGTTTGCTTTCTTGAGCTCCTTACCACGAACAAGGCTCTGATACCATGTGAAGATAGTGGGAGAGAGGGAAGAAGTCTCACTTGAGGCTTTCTCACAAGCACAGTGGGGGAATACACACAAAGGTGGAGGCTGAAAACAGTTTTCCTCTTCTTCGTTGTGAAAGCCAAAAGAACTCTAGTACAAAGAAATAGAAGAACCCTATATGTGGGTCTCAAACCAAACTCAACTAACTAAGGTGGCATACTAAGTGAGCCACGAACTAGTGTAGACAAGGATAGCTGTCATCCAGCTATTATTCGTGGGCAGTGTACCAACCGCATCTGTAGCTAACAAGTCGGTGACATAAATGCACAACGGTCACCCTGGCATATCGCGAGTGGAGCTCGATATCTCAACATGGGTGGCCAGATGTAGCAGGGTGATGGGAGGCCAGTCAATCCCTCCAACAGCTATTTTTGTAGCCATCTAGCAAGATATCATCTTCACACTGCACTCCATTTTGGAGCACGGTACTCCACGATTGAGTGCAACTATTGAGAAACGGGAGCGTTTCTGCCAAACATGGCTGCCAAGAATTTTCTACACCCTTCCCGTGAGGGGCATTCATTGGACATATAGACCACTAGCATGGTTGCTAGCTCCTGTTTCAGACTCTATATAGACGATGAGCTGTGAGATTCGAAAATGGATGGTTGTTTTTGTAGTTGGCAACCAGCTCTTTTCTTTGTTTTCATCAATAGCTCCTATTGGAAGCTAGTTGTATGGTTTTTTCAAGCATTAATAGAATTTACTTCTTCTTGCAAAAAAAAAAGGGGAGCCCAAAGACCAAATCGTCGATTGCCAAATTGAAGAGATCTAGTAGTTAGCTAGGAAGGGAATGGAAATGTGGAAAGCATAATGAAAAGCAAAATGGGAAGGAAAATGAAAGAACTAGTGCTAGGCAATGATAACCAAAATACTCACATGTAGATAGCTTGATGTTGATTGATATCCAAAGACTCAAGACAAGTACAACACTATATAGTGTGACACTAGATTCTAGAAAGATAGTGTGTATATGGGATAACTCCCAATATGACACGTGGCATGTCTAGGACTCATTAGACTATAAAACACCCCCTAGACACCTAGTACACTCATTTTTGACTCACTTTGGCTTCATATTCCAACACCCTCCCATGAAGTCAAGGTGAGAGACTATTGGAATGGAACCAAGAATAGAACGTGACAATGACGGTCATCAAAAATATGTATGCCAGTCTAGAACTAGACATGGTTCCGACACAATCTCAGAGGCAAGTGAGCATGGCTCAAAGGCTAGTGAGCACACTATATATTGTTGTACTTGTCTATTGTCTAATATATCAATCAACATCAAGCTATCAATACATTGTGAGTATTTTGGTTATTGCCTTGTACTTGTACTTTCCTTCCTTTCCATTTTGCCTTTCATTATGCTTTCCATATTTCCATTCCGTTCCTAGCTAGCTACCATGTCTCTTTGTATGGTATCATAGCCTTCCTTCCTAGCCCTTCCCTTCCTCCTTACTTCTCCATGAGGTAGAGGGTGGCCGGAAAGAGAAGCTGCCTTCTCCTCTCTTGGCGGAGCTCCCCTTCCCTACTCCTCTCCATTGCAGGCTTCATCAACATTGGGATTCTCCTTCAACGTTGTCTTCTCCAACTTGAGCTTCTGCCACCTCTCTTTCCTCTCCTTGGTGAGCTCTTCTCCTTCCTTTAGCTACAAAGACATCCTGGAGTGGTGTTGTTTCTGTTGCTCTCTCGGTGACCTGCAGACGATGTAACGCTTCTATCTGGATCTAAAAGAAGAATCACGGCTTTGTGTCTTCAGCAAAGTTGGAAAGGACCTTGGTACTATAAATTTCGTTTTTACATCATTGCAATCCGAGTTTTCTATGAAAAGTTACATCCCTTGCAAGAAGTGACGAAATTTATTTCTGCACGCGAATTTTGCATGCCATTTGCTCCTTCTGCCTGGCATTCTCTTGGAGCTGCTACCCGCAAGTTGGTGCTCATATTCTACCTGTCATTCTCTTGGATTTGATGTCCTTCTACTTCTTATCTGCCCGTCACTTGATGTGAGCTCTTGACATTACATTGCGGCGGTGACTCCTTCACGTGACTACTCCAAACTTTGGTGAAGACTTCCCGAGCTAAATGTGAGTTCTCTGATACTACTCTAACACACTCCACTAGAGTGATCTCTCTGATTAGTGCATTACATCGAGCTTGATGTAGACCACTCTACATCAACAAGTGACTTCTTCAACATTGCTTATTCGATCAGTGCCTGAGGTACTTCGCATTGATTGACTTCCCAATTGGTTGTGGTACCCGAGGCTTCTACTTCGACATTGGTGACTCTTCTTCCTACATTTCGAGTTTCATCATGTAATTTCTCCATGTAGCTACCCATGGACTTCACCGACACATTTTTTGGGGCATCCTGTCCAGCGCTTCATCGACATCGTCATCAACTCGCAGGGATGTGCACACATGTGCATTAGCTAGTTGTAGAATATCTCTTTCACAACGAGATACTTTTATTTATTACTACACACTTGATGTATTTTGGGGTCCTCTGCCCTGGGTAGTCCCCCTAAAATGATATGTATTGAGTCTTTGGTTTTCATCGAGTCTAAAGGTCTTCTACCTTGGATAGTCCTCCTAAAATTATGTGTTGGTTTTCCTATTTTGGTGTGTGGCTTCCTAACATGTCCTGTTATGAAGCCAAGGGGGGATGTACTGTGGGAGCCATATGTATTGGCTTTGATAGGTTTAGAGGGGGATGTATTGTGGGAGCCATGTATAGGCTTTGATAGGTCTATTTGTTTATCAGGCCTAGCCGAGTTCCAGGATGTTGGTGTATTCCTAGACCTATGAGCTAGTCATGTAGCCATGCTATAACGTGAGCCTCTGAGCATGTTGAGTCTCAAGCCATGAGAGTGCTTGGATCAACCTCTGAACACGCTCAGACTTTAGCCTTTGAGTTACATAGGGTGCACAATTTGATGATCGTCATTGTCATGTTCTGTTCTTGGTTCCATTCCAATAGTCCCTCACCTTAGACTGTCACTGTCATGTTCTGTTCTTGGTTCCATTCCAGTAGTCTCTCACCTTGCCTTCATGGGGGGGTGTTGGAATATGAAGCCAAAGTGAGTAAAAAATGAGTGTACTAGTGGTTTTATAGTCTAGTGAGTCCTAGACATGCCATGTGTCATATTGGGAGATATCCCATAGACATTGTGACTTTCTAGAGTATAGTGGCATACTATATATTATTGTACTTGTCTATGTCTAATATTTCAATCAACATCAATACATTGTGATGAGTATTTTGGTTATTGCCTTACTTGACTCTGCTGGGTACTCTAGAACTGTGTCCACCGCCCGTCCAATGGAAGAAAGGATGGATCTCTATTTCCTTGAAAGTCTCGGGAAGTGGAGTGTCACTGGGAAGCGAGGAATATGGTGAGTCAACTCCGTGTCCTCCATTGTGAATCCATGGTACCAAGGGATGAGGTAAACCAAATGGGATCCTAGGAGGATAGGGCTACTACGCTCCACGAGAGTCAAAGCAGTATCTGAGGAGCCTAGCTGGAGGAGAAAAATGCCACGTCCATAGATAGTAACCTCCTGAATGTGGTCACTGTTCAGTGCCAAGTTGGCCTGGATCTAGTCCCGAATCTTCCTCCTCGAGGGATTGAGACCTAATATCCTGCCTATGACGGCCCTGGCCTGTAAGAGACTCGTTGCCTGCTGTACTTATTGCTTATTCGTTGGTGATAAAAGAACTTTGACAATTAGGGAAAATCTAGGTTATTGCCCTAGAGCCCCTCTGGCTAGACCAAAGGTCACCACCAATGTCCCAGTCACTAGCAATAAGCAATAAACCACACCAACCGCAAAAGAGGAGGAAAGGGAGAAAAAGCAAAAGCACCTACAACAAGGAGAGAGCCCAAATAAAGGACCGGCCCAGCCCTGAAAAAGTCCCAAAGTTCTTCCACAGGTAGGCTCTCGAATTCCACAAGTGAGCTACCACGAAGAAGAACTAACCCCTCAAAGCTTGAAACATTCCACTATCTCAGGAGCAGCTTCCAATGTACTTCTTGAAGGAGCTGGTCTAGCAACGAAAGGGCAAGGAATGTACTTCCATCGAAGTGGCAAGGGTAAATGAGCAGGTCACGCGAGGTGCTGGGCTGGAGAGGAGGCGCCAAGCAGCAGCAGAGCTGTAGAAGATAGCAGTCGGACTGCTACTGGCGCATAGAAGAGACGTATGAGAAGCACCGAGCTACTGGCGAGGCTCAGGAGTGGGCAGCTTGGCGGAGACCCCTAACGGGCCGGGCTGGAACCGTACGATGCCACAGCCCGTACGAAGGCTGTGGTAACAGAGATGCAATGGGAGGGGTCGCAGGCTTAGTTTGCCCCTAGTCTGTACTCCACGACGGACAGCAGGCTATGCGACGCCGGCGAAGGGCGCGAGGGAGAGAGGAGGGGGGGGTGCGGGAGGTGAGCTCGTAGGTAGAGGCTGGTCTTTGGGCTCCTTATTCACCAATCGAGTGGAATTCTTCCCCCTTGAAGACTCTGATTGTCATGTTGATAGAGGAGGCTTCCCTAGGAAAGGAGATTCATGTGTGGAAGGAGGGCCACAAGAACTTTTATTGCCAAGCACCTAGAGGAGGCAGCTCATGCCATGATGCCTTTTGGATTCTATAATGGTCCACCTACATACCAAAGAAGATTCTCTCCATACATGATGGAAACTCGAGAGAACACCAAGTGACTGGGGAGGCAAATAACAATGATTCACTTGGGATGACCATCAAGCAACTCTGGAGAGTGATGAAACTACTCGCGTTGAAGGGTGTGATAAAAAGATCATAGTGGCACGGAGAGAAGCAAGCTAACACTAGGAATGGAAAGGAAAGATAACAAGCATAATGGAAATGAAATGGAAAGAAAATGAAAGCAATGGACAAGTACTCACATGATTCCAAAGAGCTTGATGTTGACAGATGTGATAGACAATAGACAAGTACAACACTATATAGTGTGACACTAGACTCTAGAAAGCCATACTGTATATGGGATAACTCCCAATATGACACGTGGCTTCATATTCCAACAGTGATGACCATCAAGCACATAGGAAGAATGATGACAGTGTGATGACATTAGGGATGTTGTTGACATCTATTACACTGGAGGATGGGAGATTGAAGAGAGAGTTGACATATATGGCACCTGAAGGTAGGTTGATCACCGAGCAACCATAGGGGTGGATGGACGTGATGACATGGAGCAGGCTTGTGTGTGCGGACTTGTAACTACTTTGTGCTTTAGAACACTTGGAGATAGGAATTTACAGACTTTCAATGCAGAATTTTACGAGTTTCTAATGGATGCAAACTGGAAAGGAGATTGCATGAATGAGAGATTGCATAACTTGACAAATTACTCAATATGAATAGCAATAAAGAGATATACACAATTACACTTGGATTGAGGGGCCAAAGTGCCCCCCCCCCTATCTAGGCTCTTTTATTTCTTGAAATGGGATACAAAACTAGGGTGTCATGCACCCTACAAACTCTAAGTCAAAATTGTGGAGAGTAAAGACTTAGACATGACTGTAGAATGAGGGTGCTCAAGTGGAGCTATCTACAAACGAAGACTCAAATGCTGGAGTTAGTGACAACTGGACTCCAAGGGTACCTCAATTCACAAGGAAGATGCTTTAAACATAGTCACAACTTCACCCCACATCAAATACATGTTCTATATTTCCAAAAAAAAGAAAATTTCAATGCCAAAATGTACGGCAAACAAACAACGCTCAGAGTCAAACTCCCCTTCCACTTGTGATCCCTTGAGGATGGAGCCCTTGGTGCACTCGCAGCCCTTGTTGCTTGAATGGGTGAAATCTTGGGGCTGGAGAGAGAAAAAAACTCTGAAAAGAGTGATCCAAGGAGGAGAGAGAAAGCCTTAGAGTGGAGTAATGGTGTAGGAAGAGGGTGTTGTAGCTGCTCCAGGGTAGGGGAAAAAGAAATATATGTGGCTTCTGATCCAGTGATGAGAAGAAAGAGAGATTCTGTAGGAAGAGAGGGCTGAAACTGTAGAGAGAGAAATTCTCCACAGGAGAGAGAAGACAGCACAGTAGAGAGAGAAATACTGGCAGAGGAGGGAGAATGCCGTTGCGCTGCTCCCAGGAAGGAGGAAGAGTAGGGAATGCTGCAACTACTTCAGGGTTCAGAGAAAGGCCTAGAATTGTAGAAAGAGAAGCCTACATTGTAGAGAGAGAAGACCGTATAGTAGAGAGAGAAAGACTAGCAGAGGAGAAAGAAGGCCTGCTGCACCACAGCTTGTCTGCACCAAGAGGAGGAGGGTAGGCTGCTGCACCAAGAGGAGGGAAGGAGGAGCTACAAGATGCGTGGGAGACACTGTAGGAATGGGGTGAAGAGCCTCCCTTTTATAGATGTAGGAGGGGCCAGCTTCCCTTCTAGTAAGGGAGTAAAGTTGTGCCCCTTTTTGGTAAGGGAGAAAAGTTGTGCCCCTTTTTTAGAAAACAAGAAAAAAGTGTTGGCCTCATTTGGAACGGATGGAAAAGTCCATGCCATCTCATAGATGGCCAAGTCAGCCTGCCACATCAGCATACCACGTCAACATGATTCACCCTAAGACTAGAATCGAAATTATGATAACTTCGTTAATATAACTCCGATTTCACTTCGAATTTCACCGTTGGAATCCTGACAACTAGCTCTACAACTTGACATAGTCCAAAGTGAGTTTGGTTGGCTTTCTCAGACAACCTCTTGGCATGTTTCCTGGCTCACACCCAAGGCCCTGAATTTTCTGTTGGATGGTTGCTAGCGGGTGGTCTGCAATTTGTGCATTTGATTGGTTCTAGAAATGGATACTTAGGTGAAGTGTGATTTCTGATGTCCCTCTTATAAGAGGGCATCTCTCTTGTGGGTCACTAATGCCATAACCCCAAGTAGTGGGGCTCACCTTTAAATGTTAGACATAGCCCCCATGACCTAACCGAAATAGTAGGAAAACGTTTTTTTTCATTCTTGCAAAACATGCTATTAAAAATAAATAAAAATGTAAGATAAAAATTACCAAGCGAGTGGATATAGGTTGAAGATGAGTGACATGACTACAAAATCCTCAATGCTATCACCCATAGATTTTTCCTCCCATTTATGGATAGGGTGCTCAAAAAATTGGTCATCCATTCACTCTACTTCTTCATGGATGGTTAGAGTGGGTACAACCCGTGATGGCAAGGGAAGAGATGCGTCAAAGACCACCTTCCTAACTTAATGGGAAACATGTGTAGATAGGAATACTGCCTTTTAGGCTTTGCAATACACCAAGAGGTCAGCGTTACGTTGCCAAACTCTTCCAAGTACATTCAAATTCTTCTCAAAGTCTCATGGGATGATTTCTTTTCTTTCAATGGCAAGGGTGCCTCATGCCTCAACCCTAAGTGCAAACGGATCACCTGCACAAGTTGAGATAGGCTTTTGATAAGTGAAGGGAGGCACACTTGTGTTTGAACACGTTTTCTTACCACTCGATGGCATTCTCCTCAGTCACATTGTCCTTGTGGACAGCACGGCTATACATCCAACTAAGCTAGGGCTTATTCTTAGGCTCCCCATTCCATGCACACCAAGAGAAGCCAGGTCCTTCTTAGGGCACGTCGGTACTACGAAAGGTTTAGGGCAGGTTCTATGTTGATGTCTCTCCCTTACTCATAGAACTCTCATGCAGGAGTGGTCATTTATTCAGCAACTCTATCTGGTAGGCGCACCCATACTTTGTCAACCCGATTGGATGCTGTTTTCCATGCACATATAGATGCTAGTGGGCTGGCAATTGCTGAAAATTGGGCCAACCTAAGCTGGGCTTACCCATTTACTTTGTGAGCTGGAAACTCAATGGTACAGAAAAAATTATAGTATCATAGAGAGGAAAGGTTTGGCAATGATCTGTCAATGACCAAGTACCTGCATTTTCTTTCAGACAGCAAGTTCATCATCGTCTTAGACCATCAAGCCCTTTAGACCATCAAGCCCTCAAGTAGTGTTTCAGAGTTTGACTTTGAGATCCTTGTGCAAGAGACGGTTACATTAGGTAGACCATCTATCATAAATATTTATCAGAGAGGCAGCTATAAGGGTGGATGATTACTTGCCAGAGGTTTGGAGACTGGTTTGCATAGCCTATGCCAAACAATCATTGGATCTCTGCACAAATGGGCACTACATTGTACAACTTGTCCGGCACCACACATGATGGTCAACTGTTAAGAGGACTTGCAGCACAAGGATATGGCCAAAAAATGACCTATTGTTACAGCATCAGGAGCACAAGGTGCCAAAAGCAAGACGTGTAGGCACACGAGGCAAAAAAATGGGAAGAGTCTGCAAATTGAATCGCAAAAGTAGATGGACAGATTAGCAAGAGAAAAAGTATACTAGATGGCAGCCCAAAAAGCCCTTCTCAAAAGCAACTGGAAAGATTAAGAACAGAAAGTGGACTTGAATGAGGTCCAAACAGTTCTCGAAAGTAAGGAAGCCCTTCTGGAAAGATAACACAGCTTTGGCACAACAAAAGGCTGGGAGAAAAGATTCAGATACATGTGCAACAAGTCCGTTAACGGAACACAAACAAGTTAGCTGAAAAATAAATGCAAGCAAACGGAGGGGAGGCCGCCTTGAATAGGGCTGAATTGGCTCCATTCAGTCTAAGCTCAAACCAGCCCAGTCCAAGAGTACAAAGGACAAAGAGGGATACATCCACTATGAGACTTTGCAGAGCATAATGGAAACCTTTGAGAGTGATGCAGAGGACGAGCCTGAGATTAACCCTCCCCCCAGTCTAGTGGTTCCCCCCCCCCCCCCCCCCCCCCTTTTATCTCATAGCTATCAAGATTATGTCATTTTCATGTCCAGCAAGTCTGCAGTTTTGGAATCTTTGTCTGGCCTTCTGTCTTGCTGGCTCTTTTGAGCAACTAATTATGTAATTACAGTCTGATTTACTAATGTCAGCATATTCTTGTAATGATTCCATTCATTATTCTTCTCATTTTTCTATTTTCTTTTTAAAAAACAATACACAAAACCCTATATTGCGGGTGAGAGGAAAGTCGCAAAGTAGGGATATAACTCAATGGTAGAGAGTCAACTTGACATGTGTGACTCATCAGTTTGAGCATGATTATCCCTCAACAAAATATTTCCATCCCCTGCAAGGCATCGGAAGAGGTCACTCAACGACACCGTTTTGGGCTACTCATTTCTCCTCACCCGATTTCGTATTCACTGCAATGTTTGAACCATTGGCAGCAAGGAAGATGTTGCAGGAAGATTTGGAGGCATGGTCTTGGCAGTGGCATTGGGAAGTCTGAAGATGTGGTGACATCGGGAGGCATGAAGAAGATCGTGATGTTGAGATATGAAAACAAATTACAATGGTGACAGTTGGAGACACAAAGATGATGGTGACATAAGGAGGCATAGCGGGTGAACAAGAAGACATAAAGATGATGGTGACATAAGGAGGCACGAAGAAGACATCGATATAATGGGTGAAAGACCAGCCTCCCCTGTTTTCTTTCATAGCTATCCCCTAGGATTTTTGCAGTATTGGCAGTTTTGTTTAGCCTTCTGGTCGCTAGCTCTTTTGAGCAAACAAAAAATGTAATATAGTCTTTTTTTGGGAAGTTACCAGTTCAAGCATGGTTATTCCAAAACCTAATTCATGTGTTTCTATCTCTATCGCCCCCCAAGGGATTGGAAGACACTCAGACCAGAGCATTCTATGACCAGTTTGGGCTACTCATTTGTCCTCACCAGTTTGAGCTTTTATATTCACTGAAAAGGTGAATCATTAACATCAGGGAAGATGTGCAGGAGGATGTGGAGGCATGGTCTTGACAAGGTCTTGACAGTGACATTGCGAGGTACAAAGACGATGGTGATATCGAGATATGAAGACAATGTTGACACCTTGAGACACGAAGAGATGGTGACATCAGGAGGCATGGAGACAACATCAACATTGTGGGCGAAAAGCCATGGCCATCAATATAACATGGGGTGACTTACTGCTTCACCAGGTCCAAATTGCCCTAGGATGTATGAAGAAGGCATGAAGACAAAATCAACATTGCGGGTGAAAGGCCATGGCCATCTGTATAGCATGGGGCGACTTACTGCTTCACCAAGTCGAAATTGCCCTAGGTTCCAGATCCAACTGGAGGGGAGTAGAGTACCTTAGAGTCAGGAGGATTTGGATGTACAGGCCTTACAGGACTGCTTGAGAAGCCAAAGCATCGCCTACTAAAAGTGACACATCTTGTGGTGCATCGTCAGAATCTGAAAGCCGTCAAGATGGAGGGTGCACAGCAGCTCAGGGAGGAGATAGTGACGAGGAGTGGATGATGGCAGAAGAGAACCTTAATAGGACTTCTAATGTCACATTCCTTCTACTATAGATCAGTGTTAGTGAGAATATTTAAAGATAAGACTACCATTTTGAAAAGATTAAGACCCATGTGCATAAACAATGTTGAAATGTGGAAATGTTGAATATGACTGGACCCTGAAAGGGCTTCTCTTTCAGGACTTGTAAAAGATCTCCTTTCATAATTGGAGTAGTGAATCATTTCATGATTGAGAACCCCAAAAATGCAAAGTTCAACCCTCCATGCTTGTTAAATGAATCGGCTATAAGCTTATACTCAGCTCTCCACAACAATAAGACGATCAACAGATCAAGTGCCAAAAGATGGACCCTAGCCTCAATTTTCCTTTTTGCAAACCTTTTAAGATTTAGCAAAGAAGAACAAAGATAGAACTGATACGTTATCATGGTTCTACTTTAAATTTAGAATTCATGACCAAACCGGCTTGCAGTGTATTTTTCCCAGCTGAAATTGAGAAATGCTGGTTGGGATTCAAGGTTGCCTTTAATTTTAAGGGACAGAATTTTATCTGAAAATTCTGCCATTTACATAAATTTTAGGAAATTTTAAGATCCAATCCTGGTTAACCTTTTGGATTTCCCTTAATATTAAGGGCTTGAAAAAATGTTTATTAGAGCACTGCGGTCTATAGTCTGAAGAAAGAGGAACAGGTCTGCAAAAGGCATTGTGCTCAGTTTTTTGGTCCTGTGAATGTGTGTCAAATAAAAAGAACTTCACAAACTGTCGTTACTTAAAGACAAAGTTGCGCATTAAAAGAAGCTTTATAAAAATTCATATTTCCCAGAACCTGTCCTCACAACCTGCGACCAAATTAGTCATTACTAATGCTATGAAACATACGTTAATCTTTTTGGAGCTTCCAAAAAATCGTCAAATAAACATTTGATGTTCTACTTGCAACAAGTGATGAGTAAAGGTATTTGGGTACTTGCACTGATGCACGCCAAGAAATATGAGAACGTTTCCCGGCCGGGTAAGGTTTGTTATGGTCCAGCAAAGTGCACATTTCGTGAGTTCCTTTCTGGTATCATGAAGCACCACGACTATATGAGTATAGGTGGGCTTTTTCTTCGCTAGAGGTGGGAGAGCACAAGCTGGCCGGTCCATACAGAAGGGCAATAATCTAAAGAGCATATAGGGCAAATCGAACATCCTAGAGTTCGTGATATTAAGCAAAAGATTTGAAGAGGTTCCGAGCTTTTTGGCAAGCCGGGAGGATACTGAGGGAGTGTTTGCAGGCGCTGAATGGGGAGGGTGAAGGTCAAGGTCAAGGTAAGAGGGCGATTGAGGCTCATTTTGAAGGAAGGATTGCAAGTTAGAGCCAGGGAGGGAAGGATTCATGGTGAAAGGAAAGGAGAAGAGGAATGTTACAACAGAGGAAGAAGAAATGATGATAAAAAAGCAGAAGCAGCAGAAGACGACGACAGCAGTACGTGAATCTGGCAAGGTGCATGCATTTGAGCCTCGTCAGCAAAATCCTTTTTTCTTTTTGGTACTTTTAAAACTTGCCGGCCATCCCTTTTTTTGACTTCGTGTTTTCAGACAAAACGTTTGGCCTCACTTGCCCTCTAGGATTCCCATCTCTCTCTCTCTCTCTCTCTCTCTCTCTCTCTCTCTCTCTCCATGACAAGTTGTAATAATTTCTCTCGCCAGATGTAAGGGATCGCTATCAGTTGGTAGTAATCACCAGAGCTTGAAGGGTCTCTTGCGGGCTTTAATACAATCATATGATCTCTCTCTCTCTCTCTCTCTCTCTCTCTCTCTCTCTCTCACACAACCCCCCTAATAGATATGTAATGTATCTTAAGATGAACTCCTCTTTGGACGAGGAAAGCCATCTCCAATCTACTCCCTTGCACACGTGTGAGAGTGCTCTCAACGGAAGCGGAACGGAAGAGAGAGAGAGAGAAACAAAGAGCCACACAAGTTTTTGGTGGGTGCAGAACGCCCTAATCTTCTTTTACATTCATTTATATATGTGTTTGAGTATTGTACATAACTGGGGTAAAGGCACAGTGACCTTTAACCCCCACAACCTCCCACTTAAAGGACAATGTGCCTTTAAGGGAAAACAACCAGTGAGCATACCATCCAATGCCCATCAATACATGACAATACTCAAAGCGCTGACTAGGTAGACTCTTCGTCAGCATATCTATAGGGTTATCATCTGTATGAACCTTGACAAGCTCTATGCACTTGTCCTCAAGTACTGATGAAATGGTACCCGACCTCAATGTGTTTGGTCCTTGCATGAAAGACCGGATTCCGTGCTAGCTGAATAGCACTCATGGAATCACTATGCAATGTCGGTACACTTGTATGAATCCCCAAATCTCCCACTGGTCGATCAAGCCATATAGCCTCCTTGCAACCCTCTGTGGCTGCAACATACTCAGCCTTTGTGGTAGACAAAGCAATGCACTTCTGTCCACGAGACATCCATGACACTGCACCACCTCTAAAGGTGAGCACATAACCAGAAGTGGATCTCCTACTATCCACATGCCCTGCATAGTCTGAATCTTTGTACCCATGTACACGCATGTCTCCTCTACCAAAGCAGATGCACATCTCCTTGGTACCCTTCATGTACCTCATGATGCACTTAACTGCCTCCCAATGCCTCTTTTCTAGATTAGCCATATACCGGCTAACAACTCCCACTGCAAATGCAATGTCTGGTCTAGTAGCTATCATAGCATACATAAGACTCCCAACCGCTGATGCATAAGGGACCTTGGCCATCATGGCCATCTCCTCATCTGATTTGGGACTATCTGTATGACTCAGTTTCACATATGGAGGCATTGGAGTACTCACTGCCTTCCCCCCCTCCATATTGAAACGTTGCAATACTTTTGAAACATACTCCTTCTGTGAAAGCCAAAGGAGTTTCCTACTCCGATCATGTGTGATGCGCATACCAAGAATATGACCTGCAAGTCCCAAATCCTTCATATCAAAGGCCTCATGAAACTTGGCCTTTGATGCATCTAGCTCATAAGTATTCTTGCTAGCCAATAGCATATCATCCACATATAGTGCCAAGATTATCAGGCTATTATCCTTAGTCCTTTTAGTGTAGAGGCAGTGATCAATTTCACTCCTTCTAAAACCCTAGGACCAAATGAAAGCATCAAACTTCTGATACCATTCTCTAGGCGCTTGCTTAAGACCATAGAGACTCTTCTTCAGCTTGCAAACTAAATGCTCTTTGCCCTTTTCTTTAAAGCCTTCCGGCTGTACCATGTAAATTTCCTCATGCAAATCCCCATGCAAGAAAGTTGTCTTGACATCCATCTGCATAAGCTCCATATCTTCTCCTGCCACTAGTCCAAGCATGCATCTAAGTGTGGTCATCTTCACAACTGGAGAGAATATCTCATCAAAGTCCATACCCTTCTCTTGCTTGAACCCTTTAGCGACTAAACGGGCCTTGTACCTAGGCACATCATCACCTGTGACCTCTTGTAGACCCATTTACATGGCAATGCTTTCTTTCCATGTGGCAAAGAAACCAAGTCCCAAGTCTTATTCTTCATAAGTGAACTCATCTCTGATTGCATAGCATACTCCCACTTGCATTGATCCTCGTGCATCATAGCCTCTCTGTAGCAAGAAGTCTCCCCGCAATCAGTAAGCATCACATACTCTACCCCTGGAACAAACCTATCAGGCGGTCTAGACACTCTAGATGATCTTCTCAACGGCATCTCAGCTTGTTGTCGCACCTGCATATGAGCCACATTTGGCTCATCATTTCCACCAATAGATGATCCATCATCTACCCTTGATTGTATACCTGTGGGGGTACTTGGTGGTACCATTTCTTGCACATTTGGTGCATGGACAGCTTGTTGTCTATCAACATATGCAGGTGGATTCACATCCTGGAAAGTGATTCTCGTCTTTCCACATCCCTCATGGGTGCCTTATGCATCTTCTTCTCATTGAAGACTACATCATGGCTGCGTATGATCTTCTTTACTTCTGGTCCCAGAGACGATAGCCCATCTCTCCACTTTCACCATAACCCAGAAAGATGCATTTCCTAGACTTAGGATCTAGCTTCTTTCAAAGCTCTTTTGGCACATGTGCATATGCCTCACACCAAAATATACGCAAATGAGAGTAAGAAGGCTTCTTGCCACTCCATGCCTCTTCAGAAATACCATCCAAACTCTTACTAGGTGATCTATTGATTACATGCACTGCAGTCTTCATTGCCTCAACCCAAAAACCACCAGAAAGACTTGCATTGGAAAGCATGCATTGCAAAATTTCTTGAATGGTACGGTTCATCTTTTCTGCAACTGGATTTTGCTCTAGAGTATAAGGGGATGTGAGCTCCCTCTTAATCCCATGTGTATCACAAAAATGCTGAAATTCATGAGAGAGATACTCTCTGTTGAGATATTGAGCTCCACTCGCGATATGCCAGCGTGACCGTTGTGTATTTATGTCACCGACTTGTAGCTGGAGATGCGGTTGGTACACCGCCCACAAATAATAGCTGGATGACAGCTATCCTTATCTACTCTAGTTTGCGGCTCAGTTAGTAAGCCACCTTAGTTAGTTGAGTTTGGTTTGAGACCCACATATAGGGTTCTTCTATTTCTTTGTACTAGAGTTCTTTTGGCTTTCACAACTAAGAAGAGGAAAACTGTTTTCAGCCTCCACCTTTGTGTGTATTCCCCCATTGTGCATGTGAGAAAGCCGCAAGTGAGACTCCTTCCCTCTCTCCCACTATCTTCACATGGTATCAGAGCCTTGTTCGTGGTAAGGAGCTCAAGAAAGCAAACCAAGTTCGTGGTGTCCTGGTAAGAGGACTAGTGTTGCTTTCCTTTTTCGAGTTTGGGAGCAAATCTCTGCAAGTAGCACAGCCAAAAGTGCAAGAGTGCACTGTCTCAGATTGAGACGCCCTTCGCGGTGTGGCGAGAGTGCAGTATATGCTGCGGGAGAGGACGAACCCCTTAGTGACTTTATTTTTCTGATTCGAGGCCATTTCGGGGCCCGTTTTGAAGGCGGAAGTTCTTCGCAGGCACTCAGAAAAAGGCCCTGTTTTGGCTGTGCGACCACTGCGCGGCTAGTCGGTGAAAAGTTGCCGCAGAAATTGCATCGTGTGCCTGTGTGCAGAGATATTGGGAGTTGCAGTATCATGCTTGTTGCCTGTTGATGCCAAATCGTCACTAGGAAGTGACTGTGTGGTGAAATACCACTTTCGTTAGTTTTGGAGATCTGCTCGTGTGAGACAAAAGCTGTGTTTTTTGCAGTGACAGAATATTTTGCAGTGTTCTGTAATGGCATCTGATTCTCTTTCACAGATTGTCACTGAAAAGCTTGACAAGAACAACTTCCAAGCATGGAAGTTTAGAATGACGAATTTCCTTATGGGAAAAGGCTATTGGGAGTTCATTACAGGAAATGAAGAAGAACCTGTTCTTCCTAATGTTCCCAATCAACAGGAAATGCAGGCATTTAAAGGATGGCATGAGAGAGCCAGGAAAGTTATGTACTGGCTGTCTATCAGTATTTCGGACTCCATGATTGTGCATATTCAGGATGCAAGTACGCCAAAGGAGGCATGGAATACTTTGGCAAAAATGTATAGCACAAATACGCAAGCCAGGAAAATGTAGCTCAAGCAGGAGAGCTCAAGCAGGAGTTGCACAATGTGCAGAGAGAAAATATGAGCATCAATGACTACCACATGAAGGTGAAGAAAATTGCGGATGGACTTGCTTCCATTGGGTCGCCAGTGGATGATGACGATTTAGTTTCTGTGACCTTGAATGGTCTAGGAAAGGATTATGCACAGTTCCAGACATCCATTGCCGTCCGTGAAAAATTTCCTGATTTTAAGGAGTTGATTGCTCTTCTTATTTCTGAAGAGCAGAGAAATGGTGGTGCATCTTCTTCAGCAGGAACTTCAAAAGAAACTGTCTTCTACTCAAATGCTAGTAGAGGTAGAGGCAGAGGTAGAGGAGGCCGATCTGCAGGCCGTGGTAGAAATCAGAATATGCAGCAAACGCAAGAAAACCAGTCCTATGCAGGAGGACGTGGTAACTCTAGAGGCAGGGGGAGCCAAAGAGGTCGTGGTGGATGGCAGAGAGGCCAAAATGCAAACAGCAATGTTGAATGCTATTACTGTGGTAAAATGGGGCATATGGCTAAAGACTGCTACAAAAAGCAGAATGACATTATGAATGGAAAATTGCAGCAAGGCAATTATGCATCCTCTAGTAGACAGGGTGATGACAGAAATGAGCATTTGTTTATGGTGCAGCATATGACAAATTCTGTGACAAGTGCAGAAGAAAGCAATGATGTGTGGTATGTTGACTCAGGTGCGTCAAACCACATGACAAGTCATGCTGAATGGATGCAGGATGCAAGGAAAATGGAAAAACCAGGATTTGTGGAGACTGGTGATGATACTGTACATCCTATTGTGCAGATTGGCAAAATTCCTTTGTCTATGCAGGATGGGAAAAAGAAATACTTGTCTGATGTATTTCATGTCCCGAACATCACCAAGAACCTAGTTTCTGTTGGTCAGATGGTTGAGCAGGGCTTGCAGGTCAGATTTAATCCTCATGGATGCTTTGTTGAGGATATGAAAAATAATGGTCGCTTGATAGCAAAAGGAAAGAAGAAGGGCAGGATGTTTACGTTGGATGCGGACATGCCTGAATTGAGTGCAACAATGTTTGCACATGGGACCGGTGTAGTTGCAGATATTGATATCTGGCACAAACGCATTGGTCACGTTAATATACAGCGACTTAAATCAATGCAAGCCCAAAATATTGTTGCAAGATTGCCTAAATTCAAGGTTGCAGAAATGAACAAGGTTTGTGACGCCTGTCAATTTGGGAAACAGGCAAGGAAACCTTTTCCTAGGCATGTTCAAGAGAGTAAAAAGCCATTGGAATTAATCCATTGTGATGTGTGGACTACTAAAGCTGCATCTATTGGAGGCTGTCACTATTTTGTCACATTTATTGATGACTTCAGCAGAAAACTTTGGGTGTATTTTATGAAAAAGAAAAGTGAAGTGTTTGGGCACTTCAAAGCTTTCAAAGCTATGGTTGAAAAAGAAACAGGCCTGCAAATAAAATGCCTAAGGTCAGATGGAGGGGGAGAGTACCTCTCAAATGAGTTTGCAAGGTTCTTGTAGGAGCATGGTATAAAGCAGCAATATTCATGCAGTCATACCCCATAGCAAAATGGAATTGCAGAAAGGAAAAACAGGCATATTGGAGAGGTATCTCGGGCTATGCTAAATGAAAAAGATCTACCAGATTATTATTGGGCTGAAGCAGTTGCTACAGCAGTTTATATAATGAACAGGACTCCCACTGCAGCAATACATGGCATGACGCCAGAGGAGATGTATACTGGTAGGAAACCAGATATTTCTCATTTGAAAATTTTTGGTTGCATTGCCTATGTCCATGTGCCAGATGAGTTGAGGTCCAAGTTGGATCCAAAAGCTGAGAAGTGCATCTTTATTGGTTATTCTCTGCAGCAGAAAGGGTATAGATGCTATAACCCTTCTACACGAAAGTTCACAGTGAGCAGAGATGTTGTTTTTGATGAGATGAGCAGCTGGAATAAACCAGTAAATGTAATGATTGATGTAGATGCACAAAATGGTAATGTTGCACAGAATTCACAGCAGCAATCACAAAATATTAGTGGACCTGGAGTGTCCTCTAGTAGTGGTGCACATACTTCACCATGGACAGGCAAATTGAGATCAGGAGAATCTCCTCAAAGCAATGCAGAGAGTGGTATGCAGGTATTACGAAAAGGAAAAGAGAAGGTAGATTAGCCCATGTTGGATGTGAATGCAAGTCACTCTTATGTGGATGGTGAATCCAGTGGCTCAGAACAGAGCATTAATGATGAGTTGGGTATTCCTTCTGTTGTTACACTTGGAGTAAGGAAGACCAAGGATGTTTTGAGAGCACCTGGAAGTGAGCCTATTTTGCGCAGGTCTACCAGGGTCAGGTATCCTGTGGATAGCTCCACTCTCGTGTAACTATGCGGGAACCAGCTAACTCTACTTGTAAGCCCCTCATATAAGGAGAAGGTATTTGAGTAGCTAGGTTATCCGGTAGGTCCTAGTTTGGACACTAGATGGGGGCCATGTGTGGCCTGATGGTTGGACGGCTTCAGATAGAGTTGGCACCCTACAAACTAGGCTACATGCAAGTGTGGGAAGGCATCCCATATGACTGACCGCACTGAGGGTAGATGGAGCATTTCTCGGGGCAGCCCACTCTCGGGCTGCGGGGCCACATTTGGAACCCCAGATGATCCTAGATGGCTCTGGGCCGAACGGACATAGTAGGTAAGTTGCTCTATTTTATGCCACAATTCTAACATGTAGTCGATGGCCTATTTCGGGACCGACCTTCAGTCGATTGTTTTGGGCCAACTGGGTCAGTCTCTCAATTGGTCTAACCAATTACGACTGGTGGCTATATAAGAGCATGCCTTTGAAGCCCATCATCATCACTGGCTATAGCAACCCTGATTCCTAAGCATCCAGCTTCCATCCTTTACTGTTTCCAACATGCCATCAAAGCTTCTCACACAGGCGCGCATGGCTGGGAGGCATCGCCATCTATTGTATCAGTTTTACAGTAATCAAATTTTTTATTCTCCATACTATCAGCTTTTCTTAAGAGGGTAAGGGATTAGAGCAAGCATAGGAGCAGGAGAGAAAAAGGTTGTAAGAGCATGGGAATGAGAGAGAGAGAGAGAGAGAGAGAGAGAGGAGAAGGGAGGAGGAGAGACAGAGAGAGAGGAGGAGTTGCAAGGTTGGAGGAGAGGGGAAGAGAAGACAAAGTTAGGACATGCAAGGTAGCATGGACAGCAAAATGGAACTCAACACAATGCTCCAAAGAGTATGGGCTTCATTCCATCATGGGATATTTATACAAGTTGGAGAGACTCTCCCTCTGCATGAAAGAATTGTAATACTTTCTCTCTCTACATGTAGAACTTGCATCTAGGATGCGCATATAGAAGTTGCATTTAGCAGTTGTATATAGGAATCGTATGTAGAATTTGCACGTAGAACATACATGTAGGACTTGCACGTACGCGTTGCATATAGGAACTGCATGTAGGATTCCTAAGAGACATTATTCCTATCCTTATGCAAGTACAAGCGAAGCTTTGCTGCTACTCCACACACACATCTATGGCACTTGAGTTCATGTTGAGATAGTGTTAACATATATCAACCAAGAGAATGTTTTTTCTTAGAGCGGAGAGATGTCCGAGTCTATTACTTTGTTGGTATTGCTCTCTCAACCCACAGTCTTGGTCTAGGATGTAGGGGACTTCAAGGTGTATATTGACCAAGAGGATGCTTTTTCTTAGAGAGTGGAGAGATGTTTGAGTCTATTGCTTTCTTGGTATTGCACTCTCAACCGACTTCAAGGTGTATATCAACCGAGAGGATGTTTTTTCTTAGAGAGTGGAGAGATGTTGAAGTCTATTACTTTCTTGGTATTGCACTCTCAACCCATAGTCTTGCACTCACAATCGATAGTCTTGATTTATTTCAAGACTTGGTTATCCTTAGTCTCTTACAATGATAATTATCACTCAGTCCTATGCATGATTGTTGGGTGCTTTACTCTGGGTTTTTTCTTTCATACTTGATTGAAGTATTTTTCACCAAGGAAAATAACCTCTTAAACATTGGGGCCAAATTTTTTAAAAATGCCAGGTTGCTTACTCTTTGTCTAATATGTTTTTTACTCCAAACATATTTTTTCAAAGTAAATGTTTGTTTATGTAAAAGCATTTCAATTGAAAATACTAAGGAACCAGCTAGAAGTATCTTGAAATATTAGCAATGTGTGATATATAACCGATAATTTTTAAAATATAATTTCAACATCTCAAGCTAATCTAGATCTTATCATCTTTGAATAGACCTATGGTATGAGAATTTTGGAGTCTACTATAAAAGCATACGTACCCTTAAATTTGAAATATCTTATATTCTATTTATATTTTTCTCCAAAAGGAGACTAGATGTATAGCTCCCTTCTATGTCTTCTACCTTGTGGGTGGGTCATCAAATTACATTTTATATACTAACTATTTCTATGGGAGGTGGTGATTACAATGGCAAGGGAGGAATGTAAGCAAGTAAGGGAAACATGGAAGGCATTTTCATTTATTTATACCAAAAAGTTCTCCCATGGAAACCATCTAATCGCACGTCATGGCTAGATGATGATGTAAATGACCGCCTATGCTAGGTTAGGCTACCAGTAAGCGACATGCATGTGCCACCGCTCCTCCCCCCTCATACCATTCAATTATTATAATCTTGGCTCCAATGACCAGGAAATTCTCCCATGGCAACCATCTAATCACACGTCATGGCTAGACGATGATGTAAATGACCACCTAGCATTGTGCTAGGCTGGGCTACCAGCAAAATCTAGTGGGTTGTGTGTTCTTAGCAATGATAGGCACCCAAAGTCACAGAAACAGACATAAGAAATAAAGTAGAAAAGAGTGGGAGGCCTTAAGGGCAGAGAAACAATTCATTGCACTTAGGAAAATCCCTCTCCTACCCCCTTCCACACTCTCCAAGCCCCCTTCCACCCCTATGATGAATCTTTTGCTGCAACCTCGATGCCCCTTCATAATGCTACCCAAGTCATGGGATCCATTGTATGCCTTGGATCTCCATCCTGCAACACTCCACCACTCATAGCCATGACCAAGGGAGTTGTAGGATGGGGAGCCAAGGGAAATGGGTCTTAAGGGGGGGATTGTAGAATGGATTTTAGGTCCATTGCATTTGATCCCATTCTCAGCTACAAATGTCTATTGTCATTCTATCGGGCACTGGGAGAGAACCCAACTTGGTGATGAGCCTCTTGTAATTGAGCACAATCTTTAGACTGGGGAAGGAGAACTCAACTTGGTTATGAGCTCTAACACACTAAGAGCTTGATTGATCTCACCACCAAGTTTAACTCTCTCTCCCAGTGCCTTGAAGGAAGTTGCTATGAAGAAGGTTATGTTGAATTATGAGGTGCTTGTATTTTCCCTTGCATACGAGGAGTTTTGGGACAAAATTATAAGAAAGTGCTAACTACGATAGCACTACGAGATGCTTGTATTGTCCCCTACATATGAGGCACTAGGTCAAAAGTGTAAGAAAGTGCTAACAAGGGAAAAAAGTGACACAAGGTCCCGCCACAGCGGTGGCATTGACAAGTGCTAAAGTGTTTAAAGAAGTGTCTCAAAGACAAAGTGCTAGCATCTTTCGATGTAATCTCTTTTGCTAAATGTTTGCTTTGGATGTAACTTATTTCTTTTGAATTTCAATGTAATAATATTATTGCAAAAACTATCGGATGTAATTTCTTTTGTTTCAATTTCAATGTAGTACCATCATCGTAAAAACTATTGTTGTTGTTACTACAATAGTGAAAGTGGCTCTAAAGAAGCACAACTAGCATATTTTTGTCCTTGTTTACCTTTTATTGCAATGATAGGGATCATTGCACAAGAAACTGTTGAAAGAATTGTTGTTATTGTAGTGAAAATGGTTCACAAATGCCCTCATTTAGGATTTATTGCAACCAGTGTGATTGCTGCACAAGCAATTGTTATAGAAGGACTAAAATAGATCTAAAATAGGACTACATTTTCCTTATCTTGGAACTCAAATAGCACTAAAATATCTCTAAGAACTAGCAAAATTTGTTCCACAAGGACTAGTAGAACTAAAATAGCTTCAAAATAGGAGTATGTTTTCCTTGGTTTAGAACTAGAATAACTCCAATAACCAGCATGGTGGTTTAACAAGCATGGTGGTTTATAACTATAATAACTCCAATAATAATCGCAATGGTTGTAAGGAAACTATCCTAAATTGCAAATGTCTACATTTTCCTTAGCTTGAAACTAAAATGGCTCCAAGAACCAGTGTGGTGGTTGAGAAATTCTTGCACAAGGATTAGTAGGACTAAAATAGCTCCAAAATAAGACTATATTTTCCTTGGTTTAGAACTAAAATATATCCGACAACTAGTACAATGGTTGTAGATATGGACCTAAGGGGTCCTCTTTAGGGACTGACATGCCGCAGTGGTCTTCATGCCAACATGGTTGTCTCTCCATGCTAACATCATTGCTCAAACTAGCATGGTGGTCAGTGCAACAAAATATTATGTTGCACACCGTAAGATGGCAAAGCTGCACAATGATAGGTGGCAAGGCAAAAGTTTTGTGCTATAGTCAGGCCAATGTGGTGGTCGCTCCATGCTAACATCATTGCTCGAACTACCACGATGGTTAGCGCAACAAAAGATTGTGTTGCGCAATGACAGATGGTAAAGCTGTGCAATGACAAGTGGCAAGGCAAAAGCTATGTGATGTGGTCAGGCCAAAGGCAAAGCAACACGGTCTAGGAAGTTTGCATGAGAGCCTCAAATCCTTGGAGACACTCCTACCCTGACCACCTAAGGCTAATCTTGCCATGTGTTCTATCAAAAGATGCTCAATACTCTTAAAATATTAAGAAAGTCAAGAGTCTCCCCACATGGAGCCCATAGGGACCCTTTGTTTTCCATATGTTCACATCCTCCTTATTCCACATAGGAATTCTAGAAAGATTCCTATTGACTCCACACTCCTCCAGAAGCCTTCCACATGCTTGGCATGTGGCCTCTCTTATATTTTTCGAACACATGGACATGAGCCCACCTCTTTATATGACTCACTCTTCCTATTTTGTAAAAACCCCATAATATCCCATACACAAATAACTCTCACCCCATACCAAGGTATTTATCATTCATACACATGGTATTTACAATGATCCATTCCACTCATCCTCTCAATCCCATACAATATCTTAGAGAACAGAAATAAGTAAGAGCCGCTAGGCTATCACCTGATACTCAAACTCTTATCAAACATAGAGAAAAACAATACCAATGCCAAATAAGAAATATCAAATTTTGGCGTCACATCTTTCCCCCCCCAGCAGATCCTCTCTAGTGACAGAGAGGGTCTACTGGCCCTCAAGGTGGTCGAGAATAGAAGAATTTAAGGTGATACTCATTGGTGCATATGGGTATCACCATGCCATCAACATCCTCAAGCTGATAGGTTCCATTAGTGACATTCATATACATACTTATGTAGGGGTGGCCAAAAGTAACCAATCTCTTCTTCTATTGTGGAGCTAACCCTCCAGGAAACATGCCTTCTTTCACATATTTCTAAACATCTTGCAGTTATGGCCATCCAGTGTCTACCAAAGAAACCACCCCCCGGTTTTGTACTATAATGGCTTGAGTAGCCAACTCATCTGCCCTTTGATTTTCTTTTCTATTTATATGAACAAACTTGCAAAAATCAAATTGGCTACATAGTGCCATAGCCTTTTGATTAAGCTTCTTCAAATGAGGACTTCTTGTCTTGTAATGCCCTTGCATTTACTTTATAATAAGCTGAGAAACTCCTCTTCCTTCCAAGTCTTTAGCTTGACTTTGAAGACAACCCTCCAAACCAAGAATCAAAGCATTATACTTAGCTGCATTGTTAGTTGTGATACCTAGAAGCTCTTGTCCTCTCTAGCCCATACTTCTTGACCTTCATAATTCATCAAGACCATCCCCGCGGCTCCTTGTTGGCATGAAGGACTAAAAACCCGATCAAAATACAAGACAAAAGCTATTGGTGGTGTATCCCTTTCATCATTAATGTCCTCCTTATATTTCTTTTCTTCTCTTAGATCCTGCCATCCTCTGAGCAAATCTACCAGAGTGGACCTAGTGGTATTTTCAATGACAAAAGAGAAAGAGAACTCTTGAAGCTTTGCCAAACCATTTTTCAAATCTCCCCCCAAGATTAGGCTTGTGAACTAGATATGCTAATACAGACTGAGAGGTAAGGAAGAAAAATGGCTGAGGTAATAAATAGGGGTGAAACTTTCTGACAAAAAACACCAAAGAGAGGGCTTGTTGCTCCATTTCTTCATACCTTGTTTCCACCTCTGTAAGCTATCAACTGGCATAATAGATGGGTTGCATTCTACTTGCCTCTCCTTTTTGTAGCAATACAACATGAATTGAATGCAAAGATACACTTGGACTTACATAAAAGTCTTGAGACTAATTAGGGGGCTTCAATATTGGGCCCTTACTCATGGCCTCCTTAAGTTGCTGAAAAGACTTGTTGCTCCACACCCCATTGGAAAGAAACTCCTTTTCTTGTCAACAAGTTCATGGGATGCACTATCTCTATGATATCATCACAAAAGCGTTGATAATACTTGCTCTTTCCTAGAATTCTGCAAACACCAGTGACACTCTCAGGACTTTGCAATGCCATGATTGCTTGAACCTTGTCACGACATATTTGGAGGCCTTCTTCGGACACAATATGCCCCAATAAGACTACTTTTATTTGAGCCAAATGACACTTGCTATGATTTAGACACCCTTTTGCATCATCAATCCTAGCTAAGGCCATCTTTAACTTCTCCATGTGATCTATGCACTGAGAATAAATGCAAAAATCATCCAAAAACACCCTTATGAACTTTCCCAAGTAAGGCTTGAGCACTTAACTCATGAACCTTTGAAATCTAGCTAGTGCATTGGTCAACCCAAAAGGCATCACTCTGTAAGCAAAAACTCCCCAAGGTGTGACAAATGATTTTTATTTTCATCTTCCTCCCGAATACAAATTTGAAAGTACCCAAAATACCCATCACATATAGAATACATCTCATGCCCTGCTACTTGGTCTAGTATTTCATCTTGGAATGGCAAAGGAAAATGATCCCTCTTAGTGCATGAATTTAAAGGATGAAAGTCCACACAAACCTGCCACTTATTTCCTTTCTTTGGTGTGACAACTATAGGAGATATCCATTCTTTAGTGCCTCAACTTGGATCACCCCCAATCGCCTTAAGCATTGCACAACTAGCATGTTTTGTGGCTTCAACTCAATCTTGTGCCTACTTGTGCCTACAAGAGAGATTGGTCAAACCTGTGAATAGCTTGTTGCAAAGAGATATGGGAAATCATCTAGCATATCCAAGTACTAGAGCTTCTCACTACCTAATAGAGAATCAGCAAGAAGCTCTTCATTGCATTGGCATCGTTTAGTGTGCTCCACATCCTCCACATGAAGTCTCTCTACAGGATCTTCTTGTACCACCACCTTGTTCCCTCCTGACTCATCCTGATTAGCACCAAGACAAAGACCAAAGGCCACTCTTTCCACCTTACCCTATGAGCTAGACTCCTCGCAGCTACACCCTATCTCTTCTTCTTCATTGGTTAAGTCAGAGCTCCAACTCTCTGATGTTGAGGACTCCTCCTTGATAGTTACATTTTTGCGACTTCTGATGTAGCACACCTTCTTATCATTTCCCTGCAAAATCAATTCTCCACTAGTAGCCCACTTTTGAATAGCCTTCACCTTGCATAGGCAAGGCATTCTGAAAATCAATGGATAGGCACATGCATATGGCTTGGTAGGGATCACCTTAAAAGTAGTTGGCACAGAAATTCCGTATACATCCACTTCTAGATTCCTCACAACTCCCAAGGTCTTTACCTTGGTGTTGTCAACAAATTTGATGCGATAAGGAGAGGTAGTACTTGAGTATTTTAAATCAGAATCTATCATGGTCTTCTCACTCATGACATTAATCAATGCACCTCCATTAATGTACACATTAGAAATCACTTGACCATCAATGATTACATCAACCACAAGTACATCATCACCAACATCTATATCTACCTTTTAAACAACAAGAATGGCACTTTTTTTCTTTTTCTTCTTTGACACTCTTGTGCTTGCTAGCTTTCCCCATTCCTTCCATAGTTTTGGAAAAAAGCAAGTAATTGACCAAAGGTGATATGAGCTTCCTTTTCTTTAAGGTCAAACAACAAGTCATAGCTTCCAATGCCTTCTCCTAAAGGAAAGTCTGACTCGCTAATTTTCCTTCTAGATGCCTTCTTTTTCTTACTACGGTGTTTCTCTTCTCGATGTTCCTTATCTACTTCTTCCTTGCTTTCTTCTTCTTCTTTTGCTTTACCACACCCCTGTTTAGCCATCATAACCTCTCTTTCCTCATGCCTTGAAGAAGCTTCTAACAAGTATACTTGTTTTTATTCTTTCTTTCTCAATCTAGGACACTCGGGGTGATAGTGACCTTTTTCATTACATTCATAGCAAGTGACCCCACTCTTATCTCGAGGCCTATCTTCACTCTTTGGTGCTCTAGGTTGTCGTGCATTAACCAAATGCAATTTCAAATCAGCAAACTCTACCATCAATTGGGAGATATCATGATCTAACTCAAAGGACTTTTGTACATGAGGAGTGCCCATTACCTCCACCTTAGAAGTTGAAGCTGTTGAAGACACAAAAGAGGATTCGATATTTAGAGAAGCTTCTTTCTTGGTCGCAATGCGAAGTGCCTCCACATATGTTGCTGGATATTTACTCATTACTTTTGAGCAAAGACAGGCTCCAAAGCCATAACAAATTTGCTCATCTTTAAGTGCTCCATCCCTACGAGACTTTGAGGGGCCGATGATGCAGATGCCATAGCATACTTTGTCCATAAAGTTTCAAATCAGATTGCCAATGCAGAGACCATCTCACTCTCTCCTATCTCCAATCTATCATTATGCCTACTGACAGCATTATCGATTCACCAACATATTCAAGAGTGCAAACATAAAGGATAGGATCATGATAACCATGTGAATACCTTGAACATCACCTTCACAATCTTCTAGTTCTCTTAAATGGGCCACAATCTTCTAGTTCTCTTTATCACATCAGAAAACACGTACCTATACTAGGCATAACATGCAATCAAGTACACCCGAGACCATTTAGTAAGGTGGGATGAATTAAATACCAAACATACCCGGCATCTCCACCAAAAGATGTGACATGAAGTTGGGGGTAATAAACTTCACGCACCTCTTCACTTCCTACTATTCCAAAGTATTTAGTTTAGAGATATATAGACTATATGTTATATGCTTTCCAAAGTGTTTTGTTTATAGGTACGATCCTTTGCAAAGGCTTTACTTTAAGTAAGTATAAGTCTACCTAGTCAAAGTATCCTACTGATTAGGGATAAGCACATAGGCTGAAAGCACACCGATTCATATTTTCTTATATTCATGCTGCATAGTGTATTAGAAGGCACGATCCTTTGCAAAGGCATTACTTTAAGTAATTATAAGTCTACCTAGTCAAAGTATCCTACTGATTAGGGACAAGTACATAGGCTAAAAGCACCGATTCATATTTTCTTACATTCATGCTGCATGGTGTATCAGAAGAAATGAAAAAGTATGTGATCAGAAATATTCAAAAGAAATATGTATTCCATATCATGGATACCATGGATATCTCGTGGTTGCTAAAGTAAAAAAATGATATGAATGCAATGATACCGTAGTTTTGTGCAAAGCCTTAAACAAAGTTTAAGGCTTTTGCAAAGTATTACACATAGTAACAAAGATAAGTAAGTATGCTAAACCTCTTCTAGATTCTATGGTTTTAAAGACCTACCTTACAAATACATTATCTAATTTTTCATTCTTCGATTAACTAACAAGTATTATACACATGGAAGAAAAGCATACATGCTAGAAGTACGTGTGTAAATTTTAATATTTTCTTATTTTTTAAATTAATTCAATTCTTTGATTGACTACTTTTTAAAATTGAAAGGTTATAAGTATATAATCTACATAATTTTAAATGTTATTAATGTATAATATTAATTATTTATATATTTATTTAAATTTATATAATAATTAAATTATATTTATATTAGTTTTTAAGTTAATAATGTATAAAATAGCAATATATTCACTAATTCTTCATTGTTTTAAGAATAAGTATTATATAAGGCACATATGCTAGAAGACCTCCCTTTCAAGTTATATTTTTTTAATTAATGTATTTATATATTTATTTATATAATAATTATATAATATTTATATTAATTTATAGATTAATAAAATATATTTTTAGCAAACTTATATTTTAACATTAGTTAATAAAAATTTATTATATTATGGAGTAAAAATATTATAAATGGATTTCTTATATTAATAAAGTGTCGTGAGAAGAGTTTTTTGGAAAGATTTATGATTAAATTTTGTTTTGAAGTTGTTGCATATGCAATAGGTAGGGAGGTTTGAGTGGTTTTGAGGTTGAGAGACAAATTTGTAATAAAGTGTCGTCAGAAGAGATTTTTGGAGAGATTTATGATTAAATTTTGATTTGAAGTTGTTGCGTACGCAATAGGTAGGGAGGTTTGAGTAGTTTTGAGGTTGAGAGAGAAATTTGTAATAGATTGTTTTTTTTTGTTGAGGAGTTTTTTGGAGAGATTTATGATTAAATTTCGTTTTGAAGTTGTTGCGTACGCAATAGGTAGGGAGGTTTGAGTGGTTTTGAGGTTGAGAGAGAAATTTGTAATAGATTGTTTTTTTTTGTTGAGGAGTTTTTTGGAGAGATTTATGATTAAATTTTGTTTTGAAGTTGTTGCGTACGCAATAGGTAGGGAGGTTTGAGTGGTTTTGAGGTTGAGAGAGAAATTTGTAATAGATTGTTCTTTTTTGTTGAGGAGTTTTTTGGAGAGATTTATGATTAAATTATATTTTGAAGTTGTTGCATACGCAATAGGTAGGGAGGTTTGAGAGGTTTTGAGGTTGAGAGAGAAATTTGTAATAGATTTTTTTTTTTGAAAAATTGTTGCATGCCCAATAGGCTAGGAGAGAAATTTTTGAAAATAGGTTGTGAGAGTTTGAGGTAAAGAGGAAAATTTGTGGGAAAAAAGATTTAATGCAAAAATGGATTTTTGAAGTCGTTGCATACATACAAGTTTTTGAGAAAAGAATCGGATTTGAAAAAAATTCAAATTTACAAAAACTTGATTCTTAGAAGTTCTTGCGTATGCAATAGATTAGAAATGAACTCACCTCTTGCAACATTTTGAAAATTTTTGAGAATCCTGCAATAGGTTGATGAGAGGAGAGAAGCGTTGAGTGTAAAAGAATGATCTTTGAATGAAAGAGAGAATGAAGAATGTTCTACTTATAGTGAACCTAAAAGAACTAAAAAAACCTTAAAAACTAAAAAAAGCTGACTTGACCTAAAAGCTACCCATTTCCTATAAAACTCTACTTCTCCTCATTCTCTCTCACAACTTTCCTAGAGCTCCTCCACCACCTCTCCACCCGGGTACTCCCTCCCTCCCTCTCGTCCCTCCCCTCCTGCTTCCCATCCCCTCTCCTCCTGCTTCCTCTCTCCCCTCTCCTCCCGCTTCCTCCCTCCCCTCCCTTGTTCTCCCCTCCCCCTCCCTTCTCCTCTCCTCCCCCTTCTTCTCCCGCTTCCTCTCTCCCCTCCCTTCATGTCTCCTCCTGCTTCTCCCTTCCCTCCTCCTGCTTCCTCTCCTCCCCTCCCCCTCCCTTCCCCTCTCCTCCCCCTCCTCCCCCTCCCCCTTCCCCTCGCTTCCCCTCTCCTCCTTGCCCTCCCTTCCCCTCCCCGTCGGCCCCTCCCTTCCCTGCCGGCCCTCCCTTCCCCTCCCCCTCCCCGCCGGCCCCTTCCTTCCCTGCCTCCCCCTCTACCTCCCCTCCCTGTCGCAGGCAGGAGGGAGGGATGGGAGGGGGCCGATGGGAGGGGGAGGCAGGGAAGGGGGAGGGGAGGGGGCCGACGGGAGGGTGGGAGGAGAGGAGGGAGGGGGGAAGGGGGAGGGGAGGTGGGAAGAGGGCCGACGGGAGGGGGAGGCAGGGAAGGGGGAGGGGAGGCGGGAGGGCGGGGGGAGGGGGGGAGGAGAGGAGAGAGGGGGGATAATAATACCCCCCCCCCCACCTGTTGCATGCGCAATAGGTGGGGGTGGTCTCCCTCCTCTCCTTCCACCCTCTCGCCCCCTCCCCGCCCTCCCTTCCCTGCCTCCCCTCCCCCTTCCTTGGCCGTTAACCCCCCCTCCCTCCTCTCCTCCTGCCCTCCTGTCGCACCCTCCCCCTTCCCTGCCTCCCCTCCCGTCGGCCCCCTCCCTTCCTCCCTCTGCTCCCTTCCCCTCTCCTCCTGCTTCCCCCCCTCTTCTCCCTCTTTTTTAAGGCGGGGAGCGGTGAGGAGGACAGGAGGGGAGGGAGGAGGGAGAGGAGAGGGCAGTCAGGAGGGAGGAGGCAAGCGGGGAGGCAGGAGGGAGGAGGGAGAGGAGGTAAGCGGGGAGGCGGGAGGGAGGAGGGAGAGGAGGCAAGCGGGGAGGTGGGAGGAAGGGGAGGGCGCAGACGGGAGGGGGAGGTGGGAAAGAGGAAGGGAGAGGCAGGATTGCGGGGAGGCGGGAGGAGAGGAGGGAGTTAACCCCCAACCTATTGCGCACACAACAGGTTGGGGGTTAATCCCCTCCCCTACCCTAAGCCCCCAAAGGACTTTAAATTTTTATTTTATTTTTAAAGACAAAACAAATAATTTAATTTAATTTAAAAAAGAAAAAAAGATGAAAAATTTAATTAACTTAATTTATTTTAAAAAAATAAAAAAAGTTAAAATAAATAAAAATTAAAAAAATTTAAAAAATTAAATTACATTTAAAATATAAAAATAAATTAATAAAATAAAATAAAATAATTTTAAAAAAGATGAAAATAATAAATTAATTTAATTTAATTTTTAAAATTAAAAATAAATAAAACTTAAAATAATATTTAATTAGAAATTTATTTAACATTTTGAGTTTGAAAATCATTGTAATTCTCATTTTTTATTTTTGATTATTTTTGAGAAAAAAATTGGCTTCCAGTTTTGGTTCTAAGGTGTCTTTCAAATACCTTGAATATGCTTGGTATTTTATGGAGTGCAAATTAAAGTATTTTTTGGTGATCACTGCAAAGAATGTGTCAAGCGTGAAATATTCTCCAGAGGCAGTAAGAAATGGTGGCATGGTCTCAAACATCAACATTAAAGAAAACAATTTGATAGAAGTTGTGTGAAAAGGAAAGAATGACGAGGTGGTTTACAACTTACAAGTTACGCATAAGCACTTCTTGAGGCCTCTTTTTGCTGCCATGTGAGGACATTTACTGGTGGGGATAGAGTGCTTTTGGGTCCTACACCTTCCTAATCAACCCTAATGATGCCTATTGGAGCATCACGATTAGCCTCATTTTGTTGTGGGGGCTTGGACTTGAGGGTACAATCCATGCAAGCATGGTTGATACCACAGTCTATGCAGAGAGGTTGGAAAGTAGAGGGGCTACCACAATGGGGGCACTCGGTGATTCGATGATTCTCGCCACAACCATAGCACTTAATTGGTGCTCAAGATGTGTTTGGTTAAACTTGATTTGCATAGATTGGTATCAATCCTTCTACTCCTTCCACATAGTACACTGGGTACTCATCCTCACATTCAAATTTTGGATCAACATTCTCGGGTTGAAGTTTTGTAGTGGAACTGTTGTTGGAGGAGGGGGATTTGGCACTCTTGCATACTGTTGTGGATTTTTGAGAAACTTTTCAGAGCTTGGGCTCAGATTGGAATAGGATTCAGTCTTAGAGTTAGTGGTGCTTGGGAAAATGTTGGTTGCCGGTATGTTGGAATGGGTGTTGGTTGATATTGTTGAGGTTGGGGTGGGTTGATATTGTTTCGCATGTTGAACATGCAATTGCTTTCATCGTGCTCACCAATTGCACAAATATAACACCATATCCTTGGAGGTGTATTTGATTGTGCATTGATCATACACCTCAAAATGGGGCATTAATTTTTCATATGGTTTGCCATGCAAAGCGGGCACTATACATTTTTTCAACTTGGATATATTGGAGGTTGCGGTTGAGAAACGCGAAGGTTTTGTTCCATTGCTTGCATCATTTTACCTTTTATCTTCATGGTCATGGCAGAGAAGTGATCTCCATCAAATATTTTTACAAGTGCTTTAGATTTGCCTTTTTTGGAGCATCTATCCTTGTTGTCATCACTATCAGGGTCAAAATCCATCACGCCATCTTCAATGTTTACCATTGCTGCATGAGCAGCACTGAATATCTCATAACTGCTTATCTTCTTCATTTCTTTGTGAATCTTCTTTTTCAAACTGATAAATGAACCAGGCCATCAAGTATTTGTCATTTAGGCCTGGCTTGCATTTAGAAATCAGACGCTTCATTTGGCCCAGATATGTGTGGACTTCTTCTTTACGGCCTTGTTTGATCTTGCCCAAATTGGAGAGCCTCAATCTTGAAGGCATTCTGTTTGGAATCGCCGCTTGAATTGGCTTGAAAGGGGGGCCCATGTGGCATGTTCCTCACTAGAAGATCTAAGTACCATTCAAAGGTTTAGTCACACAATGCCACAGGGAACCAAGTGGCTTTGGTCTCCTTAGATTGATCACCTCTGAGTCTACAAGCGGTATCAAAGAGTTAAAGTAACCTCTTTGGATCACCTTGGCCATTGTACTTCAAAATTTCAAGCTTTCTTAGCAGGGGTCTTCTTCCATTATTGTTGAAGTATGGGTGGTGGAAGAAGTTGTTGCCACAGTTGTCCAAGTCAAGGTCATCATCATCACGATGGCGATCTGCCATGTTATGGATTGCATGAAGATGAGGGTTTTGATTAATTGGAGGAGGTATGAGGATTGTCATAGATACCAATGGGATTGTAATTGCATGCACACTTGCCGAGGGTTTGATTGAGTGTGTCCTTCTTGGTTTGAAAGTTGATTTGTATGCACTCTAGAGGTTAGAGATGTATTAGTAATGTGGGGAACGTCGTGCTAGAAAATGTGCTCGAGGATTTGTCTCCCTTGAGAGTGGGAACTCATGTGTCAGTGCAAATGGATCATGGATAAGAGGTCATGAGTTAAAGTTATGAGTGAATTAGTGCAAAAATTATCTCACACGAGAGCGCAATGAAATGGTTGCTAGGGATTCCAAAATGGTGTGTATGGGCAAGAAAAATACCCTATAGCTCGGTGTTTCTTCTATGTGTGAAATTTGGGTTCCAAATTGGTTCAATTTGGGTCCCAAATGGGCAAGTGATGGACAGTTAAATTAATGCCAAAATTAGGCCTTTTGGGGTGTCTTGGCCTTAATTTTTGGTGTGAATGTGCTTTAAATAATATAAGACAATATATCTTGATTATCCTAACCTATAATTAATCTAACCTTAGGTTAACCTAACCTATCCTAGATAACCTATGGTGCATTGTGGTGTATTTTGGTGTTCTATGCAATTGTCTCTAGCAACGACACCAAATGTAGGCTCTATCCCACGGCTTTCGTAGGATGAGCAGGGTGTGTAATGTGTGCAATGTTCCGAGGCCTACAAATATATCGGTGTCATCATTTGTAATATAAGTGTAGCTTAGGACCTCGGGTTGTATTCCAGTGAGGGACATAGGCTCAAGTGTGGGAAGAAAATATCACACATGCTTATGTGAAAGGATTATTCATCAACATGGTTGGGATAATGAAGGATTTTGCCTCCATTGGGGTTTTAATGAAGGAGGATCCGAGGTTCAGAAGGGGCTTCAGGGTTAGAAGGAGGTTCCAGCTTTCAGAAGGAAGTTCAGGGGTTCAAAAGGGAATTCAAGGTTAGAAGGGGGATCCAGGGTTCAAAATAGAGTACATGGTGGAGAACTCGTCTCCCTCATAGATCATGGAGGTAAAGGGTAGTTGAGGAACTAATCTAAGAGGGTAAGGAATTAGAGCAAGCATAGGAGCAGGAGAGAAAGAGGTTGTAAGAGC
Source organism: Dipteris shenzhenensis (assembly GCF_047967505.1). Taxonomy (NCBI): domain Eukaryota; kingdom Viridiplantae; phylum Streptophyta; class Polypodiopsida; order Gleicheniales; family Dipteridaceae; genus Dipteris; species Dipteris shenzhenensis. The sequence goes on along the minus strand of NC_141620.1, from coordinate 14,348,775 downwards.
ATGGGGATGAGAGAGAGAGAGAGAGAGAGAGAGAGGAGAAGGGAGGAGGAGAGAGAGAGAGAGGAGGAGTTGCATGGACACCAAAATGGAACTCAACACAATTCTCCAAAGAGTATGGGCTTCATTCCATCATGGGATATTTATACAAGTTGGAGAGCTTCTCTCTCTACATGAAGGAATTGTAATCCTTTCTCTCTCTACATGTAGAACTTGCATCTAGGATGCACATATAGAAGTTGCATTTAGCAGTTGCATATAGGAACTACATATAGGAATCATCTGTAGAATTTGCACGTAGAACATGCATATAGGACTTGCATGTACGAGTTGCATATAGGAACTGCATGTAGGATTCCTAAGAGACATTATTCCTATCCTTATGCAAGTACAAGCGAAGCTTTGCCGCTACTCCACACACACATATATGCTACTTGAGTTCATGTTGACATAGTGTTAACATATATCAACTAAGAGGATGTTATTTCTTAGAGAGTGGAGAGATGTCTGAGTCTATTACTTTTTTGGTATTGCTCTCTCAACCCACAATCTTGTTTGGTCTAGGATGCAGGGGACTTCAAGGTGTATATTAACCAAGGATGCTTTTTCTTAGAGAGTTGAGAGATGTTTGAGTCTATTGCTTTCTTGGTATTGCACTCTCAACCCACTTCAAGGTGTATATCAACAGAGAGGATGTTTTTTCTTAGAGAGTGGAGAGATGTCAAAGTCTATTACTTTCTTGGTATTGCACTCTCAACCCATAGTCTTGATTTATTTCAAGACTTGCTTATCCTTAGTCTCTTACAGTGATAATTACCACTCGGTCCTCATGCTATACACGACTCTTGGGTGTTTTAATCTGGGGCCTTTCTTTCATACCTAATTGAAGTATTTTTCACCAAGGAAAATAATCTCTTAAACATTGGGGCCAAATTTTTTAAAAATGCTAGGTTACTTACTCTTTGTCAAATATGTTTTTTACTCCAAACATATTTTTTCAAAGTGAATGTTTGTTTATGTAAAAGCATTTTAATTGAAAATACTAAGGAACCAGCTAGAAGTATCTTGAAATATTATAAAAAATGTGATATATAACCGATAATTTTTAAAATATAATTTCAACATCTCAAGCTAATCTAGATCTTATCATCTTTGAATAGACCTATGGCATGAAAATTTTGGAGTTTACTATAAAAGCATACGTACCCTTAAATTTGAAATATCTTATATTCTATTTATGTTTTTCTCCAAAAGGAGACTAGATGTATAGATCCCTTCTATGTCTTCTACTTTGTGGGTGGGTCATCAAATCACATTTTATATACTAACTATTTCTATGGGAGGTGGTGATTACTATGGCAAGGGAGGAATGTAACCAAGTAAGGAAAACATGGAAGGAGTGTTCATTTATTTATACATAATTTTTTCATACAAGTGTTGCTTTTTTTGGGGGGGATTAAAATTTGGCCACCCCCTTCTTCTCTCCATGCATATTCTATATGGAGCCTTGTTCCTACAACCCTAATTTGGAGACCGAGAATACGTAGCATGTATGTTAAAAAGTTGGCAGCTCAAGTTAGGAAGCCTTTTTAATCAAAATTCCCTTCATTCAAAAAGTAAGTTATCACAACAATAAAACACAAAAGACAAGGCATTTGTTGCCTTTAAATGAGAAAAACATGTTTATTTGGTCATTTTTTTGTATCTAAATAAATGGACTTAGATATGTCATCATTTTCATACAATGAAATCACAAACACCATATGACTTGAGCTTCTTTTTCTTCTTATTTGCATTTCCTAGGTTCAAAGTCTTCAATGTTGCTTTGCATTGCTAGCACACAGATCCATGGAGACAAATAGGAGCAGATTCATGGTGCCCACAATGTTTATAGTAATGGATTCCATTAAGCATTGCATTTGGAATTGTAGAGAGGTCCATTGGAATGGGAGGGATATCCCCGATTGGTAGGGTACTTGCTATAGGACTTGGGAATCATCATCTTGTTCACACAATCGAGACCTCATGCATCCCTCATATTGTGGGGGTTAAAGGTCATTGTGCCTTTACCCCGGTTATGTACAATACTCAAACACATATATAAATGAATGTAAAAGAAGATTAGGGTGGTCTGCACCCACTAAAAACTTGTGTGGCTCTTTGTTTCTCTCTCTCCCTCTTCTGTTCCGCTTCCATTGAGAGCACTCTCAACTAGTATCAGAGCTTGGGTGATCTAGCTGAGCGTGCATGAATGCTTGGAAGCTCAACACCTCTGTGGGATGAATGAGAATCTTTGTGGGAAGCTTTGTGGGTGATTTTACTTGCATCTGAGTGCACAAAGACCTTGAAGGAACCTTTGGAAAAGTCACTTTGGTTTTGCGAAGTGGTTTTGAGAGCCTGTTAAAAGTGTTTTTAAAGAAAAAGTCATTTTTAATCTTTTCTATGTTCCATTCGACGACAGAGACTCCGTATTGAATGTAGAGGCAACTATTCCTTGCTTTTGGTGTCCATTTCACTTCAGGAGCTTGGAAACACCTTCATTCTTGAATTTGAGATCATTTCATTGGATTTCTGACTCACTGTGTCAGTTTCTACGTTTACTTGCCCGGGTGTTGGAACTCAAGTTTGGAGCAGCCATTTGTAGATCTGTCAGTTCTAGTGGACTCAGGAGGTCCTAAAACTTCTATGTTGCTCACCATTCACACTCCGGTGGTTTACAAATAGTCCTATTTCCAAAAATGTTTTTCAGTCCATGTGTTGGACCCAGTGATTGAGACCACGGTTTCCAAAACTATGTGTCCCATTGCATTCCGAACACTCAAAAACCCCTATCTGCTAGTTCTTGCATGATTCGGTGGAGTATTTTCAGAGTTATAGATCTCTATGTATTGGATTTCGTCTCTTTGTTATGCATTTTTCATTCTAAGGTTTTGAAAACTTAGATTTATGCCACATGGCAGTGGATAAGTGTTGACTCCCATTTCTCACTCATCAGTTGGGATTTTGGAGTTCCAGCAAAAGAGAGATATTTGCATATTTTCTTGCTGAGTTCGATTATGCAATGGCGCCCATGTTTTGAGGCATCTCAGGTTCTATTTTCAGTAGCAATCATTGCCGTGGGACCATGAATTCTTGAGCATACCTTATGCAGATCACTCTGGTTGCAGTTTGAGCCATGTGCGCTCATTTGTGGTGTGCATTGGGTTGCAATGGATGATTTATAGGCCATTTGGAAGCATTGTGATCCTTATTGGATGCGCTGATAGGCCCAGATTGCCTTGTGGGATGCTATTTTTATGGATGCTTTGCACATCGATGCTATTTTATGCTGAGGGACAGCTTTGACACATTGCAAGTGATGCACTGATAGTGTTATGCTCTCTTGGATGAGATATTATTGATGCATAGGCCCATGGACAGTGTTTATGCTTGAGCCATTTGGCACTTATTGGCATTTTGGATTGCCATTGTAGTTGGCATTTTCTTTTAGGCCAGATTTGCTCATATGGATGCATACTACATGCACTTGAGTCAGCTACATCTTTTGATGCTTTGAGCTTTGAGTTTTGGTGATATTTCACTCTATTGTGGCATACACATTTGTGTGCACCTGGTATTTGGTGTGATTTCTCTCTTGCAGGCACTAGCATTTGGGATTTTGCTTCATTTGCATCATGGCATCCTCTTCCATGTCTGAAAAGAAGTTTTTCAGCATTAAAAAGTTTGATGGGACAAACTTTTCTTTGTGGAAAGAACAAATAAGGGATGTGCTTATTCAAAAGAAGCAGATTAAACCCTTGCCAGGGATTGAAGCTAAGCCTGTAGATATGGCTGAGGATGATTGGAATGAGTTGGATGCATTAGCAAAGTCTACTATTAGACGTCATCTTACAGAGTCAATTTATTTCACAGTAGTAAATGAGCAGACTACGGAAGATTTGTGGAAGAAATTGTGCACCACTTATGAGAAGGAAATTGCCTCTAATAAAGTTTACCTCATGAAGAGGTTGTTTGAGCTGCAGATGAAGGAAAGGGTCTCCATTGCTTCTCACTTGAATGAATTCAATATTATTTTCAGCCAGCTTCAGGCTCAGAAGATGAATTTTGATGCTGAGACTAAGGCAATATTTCTCTTATGTTCATTGCCATCCTCATGGGATACCTTCCGTATAGCTGTTAGTAACTCTACACTTGGTGGAGTACCGAAGTTTGATGATGTTGTGGGTAGTTTGTTGGCCGAGGAGATTAGACGGAAGTGTATGGATGGCAACAAGCAGGATGCAACCTTAAATGTGCAAAGGGGCAAATCACAGTTCAGGGGGAAGTCCCAAGAAAGAGGGAAGTCTCATAGCAAATCCAGGGCATGGAACATTGAATGTTACCACTGTGGCAAGAAGGGCCATATGAAAAAGGACTCGTACAAGTTGAAAAAGGAGCAAAAGGATAAGAAAAAGAATGCAAATTGGGGTGCAAATCAGAAGGAAGAGAGTCCAAGGGAGGACAACGGAAAAGTGAAGATCGAAGAGATCAATGCAGTCACACATGATAGTGACAATGACATTCTCTTCATGTCTAGTTTATTTGCAGAGTTGCTTACCACTTCAAATGATGCATATTCCCAAGATTGGATTTTGAATTCTGGTGCTTCATTCCATGTTACTCCCCATAGGGAATGGTTCTCCACTTATGACAGTGGAAAGACACATTGTGTGCATCTTGGAAACGACTATGCATGTGACATAGTGGGAGCAGGTGACATAAAGTTTTCTTTAACAAATGGGTCTGCATTTGTTTTGAAACATGTGAGACATGTGCCTAAGTTGAACAAGAGTCTTATTTCAGTGGGTCAGCTAGATGATGTTGGTTTTCACACCGCTTTTGGCTTTCAGAGTTGGAAATTTCAGAAGGGCTCTATGCTTTTGGCCAAGGGTGCCAAGTGTGGGACTTTGTATCCCTTACATGTATCAAGGGTGTTTGATCATGTTGTTGCAAAAACCGAGCAGCGAAGCACTTCTTTATGGCATTGCCGGTTGGGCCATATGAGCCAAAATGGGATGAAACTCTTATGTTGTTTGGGTTATGTACCGCATTTGAGTTTCTCTAATTTTGAATTTCGTGAGCACTGTCTCTATGCGAAGCAGACTAAATCAACCATAAAAGAAGGGGAAAGAAAGAGTTTGAAAAGCTTGATTTGGTGCATTCAGACACATGTGGTCCCATGCCTACACGGTCATTAGGCAGGGCTGTATACTATGTGATATTCATTGATGATGGAACTAGGAAAAAGTGGGCTTATGCTATAGCTTGAAAGAGTGATGTGTTCCAGGTATTTCAGGAATGGCTGGCCTTGGTTGAGAATCAGTCAGGTAGAACGCTTAAATGCCTACAGACTGACAATGGTGGAGAGTGTGAAGATAGTGGGAGAGAGGGAAGGAGTCTCACTTGTGGCTTTCTCACATGCACAATGGGGGAATACACACAAAGGTGGAGGCTGAAAACAGTTTTCTTCTTCTTAGTTGTGAAAGCCAAAAGAACTCTAGTACAAAGAAATAGAAGAACCCTATATGTGGGTCTCAAACCAAACTCAACTAACTAAGGTGGCTTACTAACTGAGCCACAAACTAGAGTAGATAAGGATAGCTATCATCCAGCTATTATTTGTGGGCGGTGTACCAACCGCATCTCCAGCTAACAAGTCGGTGACATAAATACACAACGGTCACCCTGGCATATCGGGAGTGGAGCTCGATATCTCAACACTCCCCCTCGAGCTCAATCCCAATTCCTGCACAACCAAGCCGGTCTCTGAACTTGCGCAGCTTCTCTGTGCCCAATGCTTTCGTGAATATGTCAGCTACCTGATCCTCTGTGCTGACATAAATTAGATCAATAAGACCTAGTAAAACCTTCTCCCGCACATAGTGATAATGCACCTCAATGTGCTTTGTTCTAGCATGAAAGACTGGGTTCTTTGCTAAGTGTATGCTGCTCATGTTGTCACAATAAATGACAACTGGCCCATCTATAGACTGATGCATATCATAGAGTAGCTTATGCAACCAAGCTACCTCACATGTAGCCATTGCTGCACCCCTGTACTCAGCCTCTGTGCTCGACAAGGCAACTGTAGGCTGTTTCTTGCTGCTCCAAGTGACTGTAGCACTCCCAAAAGAGAACACATATCCACTGGTAGATCGTCTATCAGAAATACTACCAGCCCAATCAGCATCAATGTATCCATGCAACTGTATCTGAACCCCAGCCTCATAAAATAGTCCATACTGTAATGTGGACTTCACATACCTGAGTATGCGTCTAGCTGCATCCAAATGCGGTTTCCTTGGAGCCTGCATAAACTGACTTACCAACCCAACAGCATAGCTCAAATCTGGCCTGGTAATAGTCATGTAAATCAAACTTCCTACTATGCGTCTGTACATAGTAGGGTCTTCCAGAAGCTCACCTGCATCTGCGCTCAGCTTCACATTCTGCTCCAAAGGAACTGAAATAGGCTTACAGCCTGTCATCCCATATTTGGACAGCATGTCCAATCCATACTGTCTCTGCAAGAGCTGTATTACACTTGGTGATCTAATCACCTCAATGCCCAAGAAATAACGCAGCTCTCCCAAATCCTTCATCTCAAACTTCTACCTCAATAGCATTTTCACATGAAGGATATCTTCATCACTATCACCTGTGATGATCAAATCATCAACATAAATGACAAGCAGCATAATCCCTTTCTCTGTTTTTCTCACATAGAGTAAGAAATCTGCCTTGGAAATCTGAAAGCCAATAGTGACAAGATACTGTCCTATCTTGTCAGACCATGCTCTAGGTGCTTGCTTCAAGCCATACAAGGCTTTCTTCCACCTGCAAACAAACTCAGGATGAATAGCATGAACATAACCTGCTGGTTGCTCCAAAAAGACCTCTTCTTGCAAATCACCATGCAAGAAGGCATTCTTTACATCCATCTGATGTAAAGACCATCCCTTTGATGCAGCCATAGCAATGGCTACTCTTACGGTTGCCATCCTTTCAATCGGGCTGAAAGTTTCTTCATAAACAATGCCATATGTCTGTGCATACCCCTTGACAACTAATCTTGCCTTGTATCTATTCACAGAACCATCTGCATTGTGCTTGATCTTATAAACCCACTTACAGCCAATTGCATTCTTGTCTTTAGGCAAAGGCACCAATTCCCACGTAGCATTTGCATCCAAGGCATCCATTTCTTCATCCATGGCTTTCTCCCATTTTTCATTTCCCATGGCTTGCTCAAAAGAAGTGGGTTCTGGTTCCTGTATCACTTTGACCATATAGGCATAGTGAATGGCTGTAAATCCATCATATTTCAGATCTAACACCTCCCCTCAATGTCCACCTGCATGTGAACTTATTTTTTTTTGCCCAATGCCAAGTCGATGAAGATGCCTCTCTAGCAAGTCTCTTCCAAGAGCCTTCGTGAAGATGTCCATAGCATTCTCTATAGTTAGACAGTATACCAAGTGGACCTCTCCATCCATGATGAGCTCGCAGTGATATTGAATCTCAATGTGTTTTGTGTGAGCGTGGAACATAGGTTCTTTGCAATTGCCATGCAAATCTGATTGTCACATGATAACTGCATAGGCTTATTCTGCACTGCACCCATGTCCCCTAAAATCCTCCTCAACCACACTACCTCACAAGAGGCAAAACATGCTTATTTGTACTCAGCCTTAGTAGAAGAAAGAGCAACTATAGGTTGCTTCTTGCTGACCCATGACACAGCTCCAGATCCAAGTGAGAGATAGTAACTTGTCACTGATCTCCTGCTGTCCACGTCTCCTGCCCAATTCGAGTCACAGAATCCAGTCAAGATGTTGCCCTTGGTATAAGTGATGCCATAATCAAGTGTGCCTTTGATGTATGTCAGCACCCACATCCCTGCCCTCCAATGATTCTACTGGGGCTTATTGGAAAACCTACTTAGTACATCAGTTGCAAAACTAATGTTCGGATGTGTGTTGCACAAGTAAATCAAACTACCCACAAGCCTTTTGTACTTCGCTTCGTCCACCAGTGGTGATGAATCCTTATTTGAGAGCTTCATGTCAACCTCCATAGGGGTGCCAACTATCTTGCACTCAGCCATGCCAAATGCCTTCAATATCTCTCCAGCAACTTCAACTGTGAGATGAAGATCTGTTTTGGCTCTTGCCAAACTTCAATCCCCAAACAGAAATGCATCAGTCCGAGGTCTGTCATTTCAAACTCTCTCTCTAGCAACTGCTTTGTATGTGAGATCTTTTCTTCATGGTTCCTTGTTATGACAAGGTCATCCACATAAAGGACCATGATCATACACTTGCCTCCTTCACTGTAGATATACAAATTTGCATGAGATGGCCTCCTCATGAACTTGTTTTGTAGAAAGTAGGCATCAATCCCTGGTACCACGCTCGTGGGGCCTGTTTTAGCCTGTAAAGTGCCTTCTTCAGTTTACAAACTTTACCTTTTGAACCGAGGATCACAAAACCTGGTGGTTGTTCCACGTATACCTCCTCCTTGAGATCTTCATTTAGAAAGGTGGATTTTACATCCATCTGAAACATGGGTTAACTTTCCTATGCTGCTAAGGCCAAAACACTGTGAATTGTGGTTAGTCGAGCTATGGGAGCAAAAGTTACTTGATAATCAAAACCATGTACCTGTGCGAATCCTTTTGCCATGAGCCGAGCCTTGTACTTATCCAATGTGCCGTCGGATTTGCACTTGGTCTTGTACACCCATTTGGTGCTAATTACCTTGCATTTTGGTGGTCGATCCACAAGGTCCCAAGTGTTGTTCTTCATTATGGAGCCATACTCTGACTACATAGCCTCCATCCACCTATCATCACCTTGTGCCTCTTCAAGACACTTGGGTTCTCTAGCACGGATCACCTCTGTCATCAAAGCGTAGTTGAGCAAGTGTTCTTGCACCCTTCTTGGCTCCTCTAATCTCTTGGACCAGTGGTGTTTGGATGGTTTCTCCTCAACGGCTAGAGGTTCTCTACCATCCAAAAGCTGCTTTACCTACTTCGGGAATGGCCGTTGCCATTGTGGTTCTGTAGGCTCTTCTTCCTCTTCTTTATCTTGAATCCTCCCAAGCACCATTAGGGGAGTTTGGTCTATTGTTGGTGGTTGTATTGGATGGATATCCTGGTCTTGGTTGTTTGGGAAGGAAGCATCCTCCTCCAATTGGTGCAAATGTTTTGAGAAGACCACATCATGACTTACTATTACCTTCTTGGTAATAGGATTATAGAGATGATAACCCTTCACCTCTTCACTGTAACCCAAGAAAATACACTTCCAGCTCTTTGGTTCCCAGTTGGTCCTGTTAGCATCAGGGAGATGCACAAAACAGTCACATCCAAAAACTCTAAAATGTGAAGCTGAAAGTTTCTTACCAGAAAAGGCCTATAGTGGAGTCATCCCGTCATTCACAGCCTTCGTGTAGCTATGATTCAGAATGTAAAATGCCGTGTGACATGCTTTAGCCTAGAAATTCTTTGGCAAATCTTTCCCTTTCATCATACTCCTGCCCATCTCGTAGATGGCATGCATCTTGCGCTCTACTACTCCATTTTGCTATGATGTATGTGGTGGGGGTTTCTGCCTCCTGATCCCGTGACTTTTGTAGTAACCTTCAAATTCACTTGATGTGAACTCTCCATCTCTGTCTGATCTCAATTTCTTCACCTTCCTCCCTGTTTCTTTCTCGACCATTATATGCCATTCTTTAAACTTACTAAAAGCCTCATCTTTAGTCTTTAGGAAGTATATCCATATCCTTCTACTGTAGTCATCGATCAGCATCATGAAGTAGTAGGAACCACCCAAAGCTTCCATCTCCATCTTTCTGCAGAGGTCCGTGTGAACGAGCTCTAGAGGAGCATTTGCCTTGTTGGCCTCTTTAGGAAAGGTCTATCGATGCTACTTGCCCATCATGCAAGATTCACATACATCGGGCAGATCTATAATTTCTGGTAGGTTTGCAATCATTCCAGTTTTATGCATCTCCTTTAAAGAACTAAGGTTTAGATGACCAAACCTCTCATGCCATAGCTTAGTGTTGCTCACATCGGCTCGAGCACTGAAAGATAAGAGTTTGTAGATGTTTTGTGGTGTACCTTTTATTAATGACCTTCCATTGAAGATCCAAAATCTGTGTGCCATTCTTATTGAAGTAAACTTTGAGGTCCCGATCCGTGATTGCACAAATGGACAACAAGTTCCTCTTGATATCTGGCACATAAAGAACATCGGCCAACTATTTTACAACTCCATCTGCAATCGTATCTTTTCCTTTTGCTGGACATTTTGCATCATTGCCGATTGCTACCAGGATGTCATTCCCTACCAAATGTAGACAGGTATACCAATCCTTCCAATTGGTCATGTGGCACAATGCACCACTGTCAATAATCAAAGGTTCATCTATAGGTACATGAACTGCATTCGTGCGAATCTCCTCAATTGCTACGAATAGCTCTACTGGTACTGTCTGCGCGCTGTTGCTAGACTCTTTCTTTACTCTTTCTTCTCATCTGCAATCTTCTTTCGGCACTCATTCTACTTGTGCCTTGCCTTGTTGTAATAGAAGCACTTGATCTTCTTCTTTCTCTTTTTATCATCAAAATAAGATGGGTTACCAGAGTCCTTACCCTTACCTTTCTTTAATCCAGCCAAGAAAGCTAAATCTTCTCCAGTCCTCATCTTTTGATGCATCTCCTTCTCAAGAAGCATTGCACTCAAATCCTCAAAGTTGAGGGGCGGATTTTTGTTCTGCGTATTCAGCACCATAACAAGACCATCGTACTTTGGTGGGAGAATCCGTATGCACCTTCATGCATCTGATTTTGAATCTATGTCTGATTCATGGTCTCATACTAATTTTTCAAGACCATCCATGCCTCCTCTGCTATGGTGACATGTTGAGCTAACGCCATGATAGAATCACTTACACTGCAGACAATAGAACACAGCGCATCTGCATTTCTTCTTGTCCACACGAGAATCTCATCCGTAGTTGGTACTATCTGTTATCCTGCATTGGCTAGATTCGGTCTTTCAACTGGCTTCATGTCCACCCCAATAGTAGTATCCCAAAGATCGTATGTGCTTAGGATGGTCTTCATCTTGAACTTCTAGAGTGGATAGTTAGTGCCATCCAACTTTCTGCTTTCACCGAACAGTGGGATTCGCAGTCTTGCGGGCTGGGCCATCTCTCCAATCTGCTCACAAATAGAAACACACTAACCAATCTTCTTGCTAGAGCCTAAGCTCTGATACCATGTAAGAAAAAAATACATCTGTGCTGAATAGATAATAGGATCTCGTATGCAAGAGAGAAAAGCAGATAGTATGGAGAATCAATATTTTGATTATTGTAAAACTGATACAATAGATGGCGATGCCTCCCAGTCATGCACTCTTGTGTGAGAAGCTTTGATGGCATGGTGGAAATAGTAGAGGATGGAGGCTGGATGCTAAGGAATCAGGGTTGCTGTAGCCAATGATGATGATGGGCTTCACGAGCTTACTCTTATATGGCCACCAGTCGTAGTCGGTTAGACCCAATCGAGAGACCGACCCAGTCGGCCCAAAACGGCGACTAGAGGTCGGTCCTAAAATAGGCCACTGACCACACTTTAGAACCATGGTGTAGAATAGAGCAACTAACCTACGGGCTCTGTTCAGCCTAGAGCCATCCGGGATCATCTGGGGCTCCAAACGGGCCCTGCAGCCCAAGAGTGGGCTACCTCGAGGAATGCTCCATCTACCCTCAGTGTTGTCATTTATGGGATGCCGTCCCACACTTGCATGTAGCCTAGTTGGTAGGGTGCCAACTCTATCTGAAGCTGTCCAGCCATCAGGCCACACATGGCCCCCATCTGGTGTCCAAACCAGGACCTACCGGATAACCTAGCTACTCAAATGCTTTCTCCTCATATGGGGGCTTACAAGTAGAGTTAGCTGGCTCCCGCGTAGTTATACAAGAGTGGAGCATTGATATCTAATAAAAAGAAGAGGCAAAAAGAAGAGAAGGAAGAGGGGAAAAAGAAGAGAGGAAAAGAGCATAAGCATAAGAGAAGGAAGAGGGAAAAAGAGCATAAGCATAAGAGAAAAAAAAAGAAATCATATGCTTATGTTTATGCATGAGCATATGAGCATAAGAGAAAAATAGAGAAAGCATAAGCTTGTGCTTATGCATGAGCATATGAGCATATGCTCATGCATAAGCATAAGCATAGGCAAATACATATGCTTATGAAAAGAGGAGAAAAAGAGAGGAAAAAAGAGAGTGAAAAATAAGAGAAGAAAGAGGGGAAAATAGATTGAAAGAACGGAAAAAGAAGAGAGGAAAAGAGCATAAGCATAAGAGACGAGAAAACATATGCATTAGAGAAAAAGAGAGAAATATTATGCTTATGCTTATGCATGAGCATATGAGGGAAAGAGGGGGGGAAAGAGAGAGGAAAAGAGGAAAAGAGGGGAAGAAGAGAGAATAAGAGAAGAGAGGGGAAGATAGGGTTCCTACGCCCATCACTGTAGCTAGCTAGTTGCAGGCCAATGCAAATAATGAAAATAACAAAAGGAAAAAAGAGGAAGCACTTTCTTACCTAGAAAAGTCCCGCTCGGTGTTTCGTGGATTGGCCCTACAAAAGAGAGGAAACATACCATTTTTCAGATAACCGATTAGAGGAAGGAGGAGTTTAGAGAAGCAACTTCTCAAAGGGATTGGATTCAAAAGACAAGCATAAGCCTACAAACAAGGAAAAAGCATAAGCCTACAAACAAGGATAAAGGGGAGGAAGAGAAATACTAAAAAGAGAAGAGGTGAGTCTTCTTTCTTTCACCAAATCTCGTTTTTTGTCCTTAACCTTTGAAAATCAAGCATGAAAATTAGCACATAGACTTAGCAATACAAGGAGAAACATGCTTCAACACTCACAAAATGAAATCTCACAAAAAATGAATCTACATTGCTTAAAGAGACTCACCTTCTTGAAAAACTTCCTTTCACACAAGTAGAGAGGGAGAAGGGTGGAGAGGGAGCATAAGTGTTGGGAGAGGGGCTGGGTAGGGTGAGGAGTGGGGAATAGAGAGGAGGAAAGCAAGGTTGTCAAATATAAGGTGGGAGGAGAGATTTTTTGCTTTTCCCACAATAGAGATGTGAAAGACGGCGTCATGTAGGGTTTCAGGTTTAAGCCCCCAACGTCACTATATAGCGACATTTCTATCCAAAAAGTGTCACTATATAGCGACGGAACAGGGTAAAGCATCGCTATATAGCAATGGAATAGGGCAAAGCATCACTATATAGTGACGGTTCATGGCACTTATTGTCAGAAGAGAGAAAAGGAGCTAATGGGTGGCTATTTTTTGGATCTTAATAGATTTCCTTGCAGCTCATGTTGTGATTTTGGAAGTGTGCAAATGGAAGGGATGAGTGGAAGCTCGTCAGATGATGTGCCAACACCCGAGAACATAGAGTGTCATTGCACTCATTGCAAGCGAGAAGTACAACATCAATGCCATATTGTCATGCGCACTTGCGGATGTATGGGGAGAAACTCGAACCTGTACCCACCATTGGTGTTGCACGTGGTGATGGATCATCGGTAAATCAATGCTATTTGAGTTCGTGATTAATATTGGATACCACTATGACACAAAACCTTGAGATAAGATCTTATATTTACACAAAATCTTGAGATAGGATGAGGAGAGTGGCAAGGGTGCACATATAAAGTCCTGCACGTATGCATGAATGTGTTAGTATAAGACATGTGTGTGAAGGAGAGTCATAAAAGCATAATCCTATATTACACATGTAAAGACACAACCACGTACCTGTGCACTCTCCATATCCTAGGTAGTCATGCATGGTCCACATCAAGATACCCCTGTCCAAAATATCATTTGGTATGTCTAGGAGCTCTAGAAATATCAAAGACTTGCACTCCTCTCCGTAAGATATGTAACTCCTCTATCAAAGGTGCCATGTACAAGTCCATATTTTTGGCCTTGTACATCCCTGGCACAAGTAGTGCAAGCATGAGGTGTCCCTTCTTTATTGTTAGCCATGATGGGATATTGTAATTCACCAAGACTATGGGCCATGTCGACCAAGATGTCGAGCGTAACCCGAAAGGATTCAAACTGTCCATGGTGAGCCCAAGATGTAAGTTGCATAGCTCCCTCGCAAAGTCTAGCCATTGATTGTCTATGTGCTTGTCATTAGTGGACCGATGAGATCCATCCCAAGTCATTAACTCCACTATGGATTTACATCAGAACATGTGCTATATTCTTGCAATGATTGAAAAGTGTCTCAAGACCTTTACCGGTATCCTGCAAGTCATCTTTATATCATTGTTCCTCGGGAAGTAGCAAGCTAAGGGTGTCCACTTTTTGTTCACTCCCCAATCCTTAGGAGGTGGAAAAACAAGCTTTTTAGCACACAAAAATGCAAATCTCACCTACTTCCCTATGGATCTAGTCTTTGAAGTCTTCTGACACAACATCACACTTGCTATTGTGCACACAATCGTATAGTCTGATCGAAAATTCAATGCACAGACAAAAAATTTCTTTGTGTCACACGGCATGGTTCCAGGGTGGTCACACGTTTGTCACGAACAAAGAGTGTCATATTAAATTCTAAATTTCTCACTCATTTTAGATTAAATGTTATTGAAACTTTGTAAGTGGTCTCTTTGCATTATGTAGAGCTTAACTTGATTTATTGGTAATTTTTTGAATGATTTATCTAATTATAAATAATTATTTATAATAAATAAAGTCATAAAATACATGCATTTTAGTAGCACACCACATTTTTTTAGTATTTTGAATAATTAAGCAAATCCAATTCGGTGGAAGGTTAGTAGGCACATAAGGGTGTGTGGTTGAATCATCAAATCCCAAATCCAACGGTTAGATTTAGGAAGATTGAAGTTTAATTTTTACTTTTACTCCTTAGAGGATCAACAAAGAATATTAAAAATAAATCTAGTAATTCTCAAACATAACCAAACATTTCAAAAATGTCAATATTTTTAGTCCTCTGCATGATGAATAAGTGGAAAAAATTTTGGTTAAATTTGAGTAAGGGAAATGTACGATATGGCCTCCAACAATTAAATCTCCCTTTTGTGGGGGAAAAAGGGCCACCCAAGCCTAATACCAAGACAAGGTAGGCTTGGTATTAGGCTTGGTGAGGTAGGCTAGGAGCATCACCGACCCTAGTGGCAAGCCTTTGGAGTCTGCATGCTGCCCATGTGGAAGGCTGAGTCATCAAGACCATGCCACGTTGTTAGACCACGTGATGCCATCTCATCAAGGAGATGTGACATCACTCCTTGCCATGTCACCTTACATTGCCACACGTGCTGCCACATGTGCCACCTCATCATTCCACATCATGAGCCATGTGATCACACAATGCCACCTTGGCATACCTCCTCAACCTTGCCACATCACCAATCCCTCCACCTCAATTTGCCATGTCAATCTACCACCTCATGAATGCCAACTCATCATGCCACATCACCTTTCAATGTCATGGAAGAGACTATATTACCACATCATGACCATGCAGGAAGAGACTATATTACCACATCATGACCATGCATGGTGCCACATCAGCCAGATGTATACACATGACGATGTGCGAGGCATACAATACCTCGATCGAGGTATATGACCTGGATGAGGCATACAATACCTCCATCGAGGTATATGACCGAGGACACCTAGGGATACCTCGATCGAGGTTTATACATGCGTAATGCACTGAATACCTCGATCAAGGTATATGGTCTGATCAAGGTATATGATCGGGGCTCTAGGCATAGCAGACCTCGATCGAGGTATTTGAAGGTATAAAACTTAGCCAATTAGTATCAATCTTAGCACCAAAACTTAGCCAATTAGTTTCAATCTTAGCACCTCTCCACCAATAATAATGAAGAGCAATCTAAGAGCAATCTAAGAGCAATCTAGTGGATGAGTTGAGGCTCTCTATAAGACACCACGTTTTGGTTCATTTCACCCATTCTTAGCCATTCTTGCCTCCTCATCACTTTGTCACACCTTCCATCCTACTTTCATTGAGAATGGGTTCTCAAAGCCATAGAGCTAGTAGACATGAAAGATGTAGGAACCCCCCCCCAAATCTCATTGACGAGGAGCACAAGCAGAAGGCTCATGAGCGCAAGAGAGCCTCTAGAGCTCGAGCTCGCGCTGCCATCACTGATCCACCACCTCCAGCTCTACCTCTACATCCCACCTCCACCCCCACCTCCACCTCCATTGTCCCCCCATCCTCATCCGCTCCCCTACCTCTAGCCTCCGCCCTTCCCCTAGCCACCAACATTTTGGCCTCCACCTCTACCGCTTCCCCCTCCACCCTCCCCCCTCCCCCTCCCCCTCCCCCTCCCCCCGCTCCGCTTGGCGCCTCCCTTCCCCCGTCCACTCTACCATCTCCCATTGATCCCCTTGCCCCTCCTTGCAGTAGCAGTGTTGCTTCACGACGTGACTTGTCGAAGTCCACTATCCGTCGTCGTACTAGCAAGATTGTGCAGTCTTTTTTTTGTGACCTCACGCCAGCTTCGCAGTCTTCTCTTCTCACATCCCTGATTGATCACCCTGACTTGGTAGAGTGTAGGAGGCTTGCTGGTCTTGGTGCACGTAGAGATAGGGTTGTATCTAGCGAGGTCCTTAGCAGTGTTCGATGTTCCTATGCTTCTATTAAGCATAGGAACTCCAGTGATGCCTTGGTAGCACGTCGTGCTATTGTGGCTGCCATTAGTTTTTTTAAAAAATAACTTAAATCTCTTTTTTTTCAAAGATGATTTTAAAAAACAGAATTTTTACATTTTCACATTTTGAATTAAAAATGTCGTAATTCAAAAATTTAAAAAAAAACTTTTAAATGCATTTCAAATTTAAAAATATTTTATAATTATTCCTGTGAACTAAAATTTAAACGTTTTTTTATTTAATTAAAAATAGCTCTAATTAAAAAAATAACTTTAATCTCTTTTTTTTCAAAGATGATTTTAAAAAACAGAATTTTTACATTTTCACATTTTGAATAAAAAATGCCTCATTAAACGTTTTTTAAATTTAAAATTTTCACATTTTAAATTATAAATCTCGTAATTCAAAAATTTAAAAATGCATTTCAAATTTATAAATATTTTATAATTATTCCTATGAACGTTTTTTTATTTAATAAAAAATGTCGTAATTCATAAATTTTAAAAAAACATTAAAATGCATTTGAAATTTAGAAATTTTTTATAATTTTTCTTATAAACTAAAATTTAATTAAATTTTACCAAAAAGAAAATGCTACATTAAAAAAATAGAATTTTTACATTTTCACATTTTGAATATAAATGCCTCATTAAACGTTTTTTAAATTTAAAATCTTCACATTTTAAATTATAAATGTCGTAATTCAAAAATTTTAAAAAATTTACAAATGCATTTCAAATTTATAAATATTTTATAATTATTCCTATGAACGTTTTTTTATTTAATAAGAATAGCTCTATTTTTTTTAAAAAAATTCATTTTCACATTTTAAATAAAAAATGTTGTAATTCATAAATTTCAAAAAAACATTAAAATGCATTTGAAATTTAGAAATTTTTTATAATTTTTCTTATAAACTAAAATTTAATTAAATTTTACCAAAAAGAAAATGCTACATAAAAAAACCCTACCTGGACTCTCCCGCTTCGGCTCCGTCCATCACCGTCGATGTCCGTTGGTGGGTCTCCGTCGCTCGCGCAATTCCGTCGACGTCCCGCAAATCCAAAATCGGTGGATGAGGAGGAGCTCGATTGAGGGATGCAGAATGAGGGGGGTCGCTCTCCTTTTATAAGAAAAATTAGGGTTTAGCTACCTCGATCGAGGTATTCTGCATGCATGCCACGATACCTCGATCGAGGTATTGTGACATGCCCATACATCTCGGTACATCTACCTCGATCGAGGTATTGAAATGCCACGATACCTCGATCGAGGTATTGTGACATGCCCATACATCTCGGTACATCACGTCGATGGAGGTATTAACATGCCACGATACCTCGATCGAGGTATTGTGACATGCCCATACATCTCGGTACATCCACGTTGATGGAGGTATTGACATGCCACGATACCTCAATCGAGGTATGTCAGCAGCAGCCGGATGCCAAGTCATTGGTCCAGCATACCTCGATCAAGGTATGTCATCTGTCCTGTCGGCTGCCCTGTCGGATGGCACATACCTCGATCGAGGTATGCTGGACATGCCACCTTACCTAGGTTGAGCTGGATTGCCAGGATACCTCGAACGAGGTAGATGTGGCATGTATAGGTGGCTTGCCAGCAAACCTCGATCGAGGTAGAGGCTCGGTCCGGTGAAAAAAGCCCAGTACCTCGATCGAGGTATTGGCTTGGCTCGGTTGTCCTCATGTGTGATTTTCATTGGAGCTAATACCTCGATCGAGGTATTGGAGACCGAAGCAAAACCTTTGTATTTTCACTCGAGCGGGTGTCACACTCACTCGAAAGTGGTCCGAAAGTGGACACCCTTAGCTTGCTACCACCCCTTGTTTGATTAACACACTTAGGACCATGTTTTTTCATGGTTGTGCATGACACTAAGGCAAAAACGGTGTTTTATGCTTGATCGACAATGCAAAGCATATCCGATGGGCACAATACTTTGCACACACCTTCAACTAGGTGGAATTGACTTACATGCAAAGTGGCACGCCCATCCCATAAGTGCTTGATCGGATAACATACCTAGCAGCGTGTTTTTTTACGAATGTGCATTACACTAGAGCAAAAATAGTATTTAATGCTCGATCGACCATGCAAAGGATATCCGATGGGCACAACACTTTTCGTACACCTCAACGTAGGTGGTATTGAAATGTTCTCAAAGAGGCACACCCATCCAATAAGTACTTGGTCAGATAACACACCTAAGGGCATGTTTTTTAGCGGATGTTCATATCACTAGGGAAAAAATGGTGTACAATGCGTGATCGACCATGCAAAGCATATCTGATGGTGACAATACTTTGCACACTCCTCAATGTAGTTGAAATAGGGTTGCGTGCAAAGTGGAGCCCCCATCCGGTAAGTACTTATTTGAATAACACTCTATGGCCGTGTTTTTATATGGTTGTGCATGACACTGAGGTAAAAACGGGGTTTTATGCTTGATCGACAATGCAAAGCATATCCGATGGGCACAATATTTTGCACACACCTTCAACTAGGTGGAATTGACTTACTGCACACACCTTCAACTAGGTGGAATTGACTTACATGCAAAGTGGCACGCCCATCGCATAAGTGCTTGATCGGATAACACACCTATCAGTGTGTTTTTTTACGGATGTGCATGACAGTAGAGGAAAAATAGTATTTAATGCTCGATCGACCATGCAAAGCATATCCGATGGGCACAATACTTTTCATACACCTCAACCTAGTTGGTATTGAAATGTTCTCAAAGAGGCACACCCATCCGATAAGTACTTGGTCAGATAACACACCTAAGGGCATGTTTTTTTGTGGATGTGCATATCACTAGGGAAAAAATGGTGTATAATGTGTGATCGACCATGCAAAGCATATCTGATGGTGACAATACTTTGCACGCACCTCAATTTAGTTGAAACAGACTTGCATGCAAAGTGGAGCCCCCATCTGATAAGTACTTATTTATATCACACCCCTACGGCCGTGTTTTTATATGGTTGTGCATGACACTAAGGCAAAAACGATGTTTTATGGTTGATCGACAATGTAAAGCAAATCCGATGGGCACAATACTTTGCACACACCTTCAACTAGGTGGAATTGACTTACATGCAAAGTGGCATGCCCATCCCATAATTGGTTGATCGGATAACATACCTAGCAGTGTGTTTTTTTACGGATGTGCATGACACTAGAGCAAAAATAGTATTTAATGTTCGATCGACCATGCAAAGTATATCCGATGGGCACAACACTTTTCGTACACCTCAACATAGGTGGTATTGAAATGTTCTCAAAGAGGCACACCCATCCGATAAGTACTTGGTCAGATAACACACCTAAGGGCGTGTTTTTTTGCTCGGGGGGGTCACTATGTATAATCCTTTTATACCACGTGCGTTCAAGGCCTATTTCTAAAATCCCTTATCTGTAAATTTTTCATTTATAAAATGTACCCCTTTTCTATACAAATCTGTAAATTTTTCCCAAAACTATTTTAAATAGTCCCTTATGTATATTTATTTTTGTAAATTTTAGAAATAAAAAATATCCTTCTGTTGAACTCACGTGATAGGGTTACATATGATGAGTGACCCCCCCGAGTTTTTTTGCGGATGTGCATACCACTAGGGAAAAAACGGTGTATAATGCGTGATCGACCATGCAAATCATATCTGATGGTGACAATACTTTGCACACACCTCAACTTAGTTGAAACAGACTTGCATGCAAAAAGGAGCCCCCATCCGATAAGTACTTGTTTGAATAACACACCTAGGACCGTGTTTTTTCATGGTTGTGCATGACACTCAGGCAAAAACGGTGTTTTATGCTTGATCGACAATGCAAAGCATATCCGATGGGCACAATACTTTGCACACACCTTCAACTAGGTGGAATTGACTCACATGCAAAGTGGCACACCCATCCCATAAGTGCTTGATCGGATAACATACCTAGCAGCGTGTTTTTTTATGGATGTGCATGACACTAGAGCAAAAATAGTATTTAATGCTCGATCGACCATGCAAAGGATATCCGATGGGCACAAAACTTTTCATACACCTCAACCTAGGTGGTATTGAAATGTTCTCAAAGAGGCACACCCATTCGATAAGTACTTGGTCAGATAACACCCCTAAGGGCATGTTTTTTTACGGATGTGGATATCACTAGGGGAAAAATGGTGTATAATGCATGATCGACCATTCAAAGGATGTCCGATGGTGACAATAATTTGCACGCTCCTCAACATAGTTGAAACAGACTTCCATGCAAAATGTATCCCCCATCCGATAAGTACTAGTTTGAATAACACACCTAGGACCGTGTTTTTATATGGTTGTGCCTGACACTAAGGCAAAAAATAGTGTTTTATGCTTGATCGACAATGCAAAGCATATCCGATGGGCACAATACTTTGCACACACCTTCAACTAGGTGGAATTGACTTATATGCAAAGTGGCATTCCCATCGCATAAGTGCTTGATCGGATAACACACCTAGCAGCGCGTTTTTTTACGGATGTGCATGACACAGGCAAAATGGTATTTAATGCTCGATCGACCATGCAAAGCATATCCGATGGGTACAATACTTTTCCTATACCTCAACCTATGTGGTATTGAAATGTTCTCAAAGAGGCACACCCATCCGATAAGTACTTGGTCAGATAACATACCTAAGGGCATGTTTTTTTGCGGATGTGCATATCATTATGGGAAAAACATTGTATAATGTGTATTCGACCATGCAGAGCATATCCGATCGTGACAATACCTTGCACGCATCTCAAGCTAGTTGAAATAGACTTGCGTGCAAACTGGAGTCCCCATCTGATAAGTACTTGTTTGATTAACACACTTAGGACCGTGTTTTTTCATGGTTGTGCATGACACAAGGCAAAAACGGTGTTTTATGCTTGATCGACAATGCAAAGCATATCCGATGGGCACAATACTTTGCACACACCTTCAACTAGGTGGAATTGAATTACATGCAAAGTGGCACACTGCAACCTAGGTGGTATTAAAATGTTCTCAAAGAGGAACACCCATCCGATAAGTACTTGGTCACATAACACACCTAAGGGCGTGTTTTTTTGCGGATGTGCATACCACTAGGGAAAAAACGGTGTATAATGCATGATCGAGCATGCAAATCATATTTGATGGTGACAATACTTTGCACACACCTCAACGTAGTTGAAATAGACTTGCGTGTAAAGTGGATCCCCCATCCGATAAGTACTTGTTTGAATAACACACGTAGGACCGTGTTTTTTCATGGTTGTGCATGACACTAAGGCAAAAACGGTGTTTTATGCTTGATTGACAATGCAAAGCATATCCGATGGGCACAATACTTTGCACACACCTTCAACTAGATGGAATTGACTTACCTGCAAAGTGGCACGTCCATCCCATAAGTGCTTGATCTGATAACATACCTAGCAGCGTGTTTTTTTACGGATGTGCATGACACGAGCAAAAATAGTATTTAATGCTCGATCGACCATGCAAAGGATATCTGATGGGCACAACACTTTTCGTACCCCTCAACCTAGGTGGTATTGAAATGTTCTCAATGACGCACACCCATCCGATGAGTACTTGGTCAGATAATACACCTAATGGCGTGTTTTTTTGCAGATGTGCATATCACTAGGGAAAAAATGGTGTATAATTCGTGATCGACCATGCAAAGCATATCCGATGGTGACAATACTTTGCATGCACCTCAACATAGTTGAAACGGACTTGCGTGCAAAGTGGAGCCCCCATCAGATAAGTACTTAATTGAATAACACACCTACGGCCGTGTTTTTATATGGTTGTGCATGACACAAAGGCAAAAACGGTGTTTTATGCTTGATCGACAATGCAAAGCGCATCCGATGGGCACAATACTTTGCACACACCTTCAACTAGGTGGAATTGACTTACATGCAAAGTGGCATTCCCATTGCATAAGTACTTGATCGGATAACACACCTAGTAGCTTGTTTTTTTACTCAAGGGGGTCACTATGTATAAACCCTCTATATCACGTGCGTTCAAGGCATATTTCTAAAATCCCTTATCTGTAAATTTTTCATCAATAAAATGTACCCTTTTTCTATACAAATCTGTAAATTTTTTGAAAATTGTTTTAAATACTCCCTTATGTAAATTAACTTTTGTTAAATTTAGATATTAAAAACATCCTTCTATTGAACTCACGTGATAGGGTTACATATAATGAGTGACCCCCCCAAGTTTTTTTACGGATGTGCATGACGCTAAGGTAAAAATTAATGCTCGATCGACCATGCAAAGCATATCCGATGGGCACAATACTTTTCCTACACCTTAACCTAGTTGGTATTGAAATGTTCTCAAAGAGGCACACCCATCCGATAAGTACTTGGTCAGATAACATACCTAAGGGCATGTTTTTTTGCAGATGTGCATATCACTACAGGAAAAATGTTGTATAATGCGTAATCGACCATGCAGAGCATATTCGATGGTGACAATACTGTGCACATATCTCAACCTAGTTGAAACGGACTTGTGTGCAAGCTGGAGCCCCCATCCGATAAGTACTTCTTTGATTAACACACTTAGGACCGTGTTTTTTCATTGTTGTTCATGAAACTAAGGTAAAAACGGTATTTTATGCTTGATCGTCAATGCAAAGCATATCCGATGGGCACAATACTTTGCACGCAGCTTCAACTAGATGGAATTGACTTACATGCAAAGTGGCATGCCCATCCCATAAGTGCTTGATCAGATAACATACCTAGCAGCGTGTTTTTTTACGGATGTACATGACACTAGAGCAAAAATAGTATTTATTGCTCGATCGATCATGCAAAGGACATCGGATGGGCACAACACATTTCATACGCCTCAACCTAGGTGGTATTGAAATGTTCTCAATGGTCATTTGCACAAGTGAGGATTCTAAAAGTCACTGATGATGGTATGGTTGATAACATAACATCCTTATGTGATCCCTACTATGAGGTAGGCAAGAATATGAGATGGAGCATGCAATTTTTAAACATGAGAAAGAGGCACGTGGTTTTCAATGATAAAGACAAGGTATACTACAATATCAAAGGACCTAAAAAGCGTGCCCATGTGCCAGGCTCTATCACTTTAAATGTGGATGATTTCAATATACTCAATTATAGAAGTGACATCTTATTTGGAGTGGATGAGTTCATTGGTTCCGAGAAACAAAATGACTTTAGAAGCGAAGCCTTATCTGGGGTGGATGAATTCTTGCACAGTGAGAAGGGCAAAGGTTTCAATAGCGATGTCTTGTCAAGTGTGGATGAGTTCATGCATATTAACAAACCTGGTGTCAATCAAGCTTGTGGATTTGTGAAAGCCATGCAAGATGTCCCAATGAGTGATGTTCTCTCAGGAGTGGAAGAGTTTCAAGGTTCTCAATACTCTCATAGAATATTGAATTCATTGAATGGTCCTAAGAGTATGTTAAAAACGAGGATGAGATCAACAGAGGATTATTCAATATTTAACTTTGATTGTGATATGGACAAGGATGCAACGACCAATCATGGATGCTTGGTTACAAACAAATGTGAGGAGAAGAAGTGCATAAATATAGATAACAACGTGCACAAGGAACGAAAACGGTCATACATATGCATGAAGAGAAAGCGAATCTAGGCAGATCCACAAAAGCAACCAAAGAGAAAGAGAGTAATAAAGGAGGAGAACATGTTAAATGCATTGGGATATCTATGTTGCAAGCGAAGATGTATGCACTTCATTGATCTTGCAGACATCAGGGAATGTAGAGGACACGTGTGTCAAAGAAGAGGAAGCGAAAGAAATGAATACCTTCTGACAAGTCTCTCTTGCTTTCTTCAGAATGGCAATAAAAGGCTAAGTTCAAGACAAAAGGTAAAACCTCTCGTAAATGGAAAAAGGATTTGCAATAAGGCATATCGCAATATTACTGGATTATCCCATGGTACATATTGGGATTTAGTCAGTAAGGCAAAGGGCAGCAACAAATTTAGCATTCACGGTAATAGAGGAAGGTCCAAATCAAGAATCTCAACTGTCAGGGCAGTAGCAATTTTGCAAGACTTCATACATGAAAATGCTTTACCTCAACCCCATATATCTACCAAACTCCCTAACGGTGATGCGATCATTGAAATGCACCTTCCAATGGGCTTGACAAAGCTCGAAGTATTTGACTCTATTGCAGAAAAGCAAAGGCCAAGAGGGGATGCTGTAGCTTCTTCTCATACTTTGTATACTTTTTGGAAGAAGAACTTTGGATATGTTAAAATCCCAAGGAGGCAAAAAATGTCAAAGTGCAATGTCTGTGATGATTTAAAGCAAGCAATTGAGAGTGCAACATGTCCAAATCAAAGGGAATTATACAAAAAAAACCGAAAATCTCATCATGACCTTATTCGACATTCTAGACAAAAATATGCATTTTGGAAGGAGCAAGCTATTTCACATCCCGATGACTACATGTGCCTTATTGTAGATAGCATGGATCAGAATACAACAATGTTGCCTCGTTTTATTGCCACTCCAGCTAAATTACAAGGAAAGCACTTTCTAAAGACACATCTATGTGGAGTGTTAGTGCATGGAATTAAGTTCTTTGTAGATATATGGATTTATTCCTTGCATCTACATGATAGCAATCAAGTTGTAACATCTATTATGAAGGCAATTCGCAATGTACATGTAGAAAAAGGTCGCCTACCACCGACTTTGAGAATACAAGCTGATAATTGCTGGCAAGAAAATAAGAATGTACTCATGTTTGCATTCTACTCCATGTTAATTGCTCATCGAATCTTCAATGAGGTCGAATGTGGATTTTTGTATGTTGGGCATACACATGAGGATATCGATCAGGTTTTTAGCACAGTCTCAAGGGAGCTTAAATGCAAGGATGTGGAGACAATAGATGACTTGGTAAGAAGATGTGGCAGGCAAGTTGGTGGTCATAAGGAAAGTATAGTATGTGAGAGGCTCGAAAGAATGTATGATTGGAAGAGCTTCATTCTACCTTTCATACAAACGGGTGGTGATGCATTGACAGGTCATACCAATCCACACTACTTTCATTTTTTTTAAAAAGATGAAAAACTTGTAATGCAATGGCAACAGTATTCTCATGATACAAAATGGGAACCTGAAGAACCTTACAGTCTCTCAACTTCAATTCCCAGCAAGTAAAGGTATCCAACATGGGCTCCTATACAAGAATTCAATGAGAGGTCTAACTATGAAATAGAAGGATTAAAAGCATTTGTTACATACAAAGAGGAAATGCTCCAGAGGTATCCTGATTCGAAGCCTACTTGGAGAGAACACACTACCACTATAATTAACAAGACACGAAATTTAATAAAGGACCTTGAGAGAATGCGAGGCTCAAAGGATGTCAAGGAAGAATGCAATATGTTTTGGCCAAATGTTCATAACGATTTGTGCCCAGCTCCAGTCTTTGAAAATGAGTTTGTATCATTACTCCCACATCCATATTGTGGACCAAAGAAGAGAGAGTTTATGCCACAAGTAGATATAGAGGTCGATTGTTTTGTTGTGGTTCAGCCATCGGCGGATGATGAATATGAGAATGTGAAGTTTTGGGTTGCAAAAGTAGTTGATGTGCAAAGTGATGACCAAGGGAGAGCTACAACATTTACAACGGTATGTTATGAGCCAAAGGGTAGGAAGGAGAATATGGATAACACCACATTGTATACTAATTGTATAATGAAGGAGTGGGTCCCAAATGATGAAGCGGTCTCTCAAGTTTCGACAGAGACAATCATAGTGTCTTGGCATTCAAGGGCAAAGAAATCAAAGAAGTGCATGGGATATGAGGTAGAAGGAAAAATAAAAATACCACAGCAAACTATTTTGCATATACACGAATTTTTAAGGATGCTCACCATGGAGGAAGTAGAAGGAGACAACGCAAATGAAGAATGTCCATGATTAAAGCTTTGTATTGAAGTCCATTGAAGGATTTTATTTGGGTACTAGGCAAGAAGCCAATCCAAGACAATTATAATCAGAGTCATCACCTCCTATGTCAAATGAGAGTCAAAATATGCACTGGATGTCACCCAAGGGTCAAGGCTTGCCAAGACAATAGGGAGTTAATGCAGATGGCACTTGGCAAGGGACTATCACATTGCGCAATAAGACAATGGGGAGTCAATGCACCCAAGGGGCAAGGCATGGCAAGATAACTTGTGGGAGTTAATGCAGATGGCACCTATATTTTGCACTGGATGTCACCCAAGGGTCAAGGCTTGTTGGCAAGACAATAGGGATTTAATGCAGATGGCACCTAGCAAGGGACTATTGCATTGAGCAATAAGATAATGGGGAGTCAATGTACCCAAGGGGCAAGGCTTGGCAAGACAAGTGGGAGTCAAATTATGCAGATGGCACCTGGCAAGGGACTGTCATGACATTGAGCAATAAGACAATGGGGAGTCAAATTATGCAGATGGCACGAATTGAGGCTCTTTAAGAGCAACAATTTAAATTGTAAACATATGTTCAATCTATATCATTTTGGATATAAAGACTCTAGCTGAGAGCAACGTCTCTCAATGTAATCATTATATAATAATAGCTATAATTGCTATTATACCTCTTTGGTTCAATACAAAACTTGGGTCTTATGGCATCATGTCTTTTTTCTATTTATTAAAAGTTTTAAAAATTTTGTGCATATTGCGAGTGACAATGTTATTTTCATGAAATATCTAAGTCTCCTTTCATGGATTTATAAATTTATCATGTCAAGGAAAAACGTCAAGGAAAAATATTAAAAATAATTAAACTAACAAATAACTTAGATATAGCTAGAATTTCTAATATAGGATTATTTCAAATTCTTGCATGTTGGTGCAAAAGTATAGATTGAAAAAATAATATTTTTATGTGAATATGATAGTGCCACAAAGTGAACTTTTGATTTGGGAAGAATATTTTCAGAAAGTAAAATTTTGATTTGGGAAGGATATTTTCACAAAGTAAAGTTTTCATTTGGGAAGGATTTTTGGGCTTCGTCCAAAAACAACACAAAAAGTCCAAAATTAATGAAATAGGTGCTGGAAGAGAGGGTTCCTACGCCCATCACTACAGCTAGCTAGCTGTAGGCTTATGCAAATAACGAAAATAACAAAAGGAAAAAAGAGGAAGCACTTTCTTACGTGGAAAAGTCCCGCTCAATGTTTCATGGATTGGCCCTACAAAAGAGAGGAAACATACCATTTTTTGGATAACAAGTTAGAGGAAGGAGTTTAGAGAAGCAACTTGTAAAAGGGATTGGATTGAGGAGACAAGCATAAGCCTATAAACAAGGAGAAAGCATAAGCCTACAAACAAGGAGAAAGAGGAGGAAGAGAAATACTAAAAAGAGAAGAGGTGAGTCTTCTTTCTTTCACCAAATCTCGCTTTTTGTCCTTAACCTCTAAAAATCAAGCATGCAAATTAGCACATAGCCTTAGCAATACAAGGAGAAACATGCTTCAACATTCACAAAACGAAATCTCACAAGAAATGAACCTACATTGCTTAAAGAGACTCACCTTCTTGAAAAACTTTCTTTCACACAAGCAGAGAGGGAGAAGTGTGGAGAGGGAGCACAAGTGTTGGGAGAGGGGCTAGGTAGGGGTGAAGAGTGGGGAATACAAAGGAGGAAAGCGAGGTCATCGAATATAAGGTGGGAGGAGAGATTTTTGCTTTTCCCGCAATAGAGATGTGAAAGAAAGCATCGTGTATGGTTTTGGGTTTAAGCGCCTAGTGTCGACATATAGCGATGCTAGTCAATCGCTATACAGTGATGTTTATATCCAAAAAGTGTCACTATATAGCGATGGAACAAGGCAAAGCATCGCTATATAGCGACAGCAGTTCAGGGCACTTATTGTCAAAAGAGAGAAAAGGAGCTCATGGGTGGCTATTTTTTGGATATTAATAGATTTCCTTACAGCTCATGTTGTGATTTTGGAAGTGTGTAGATGGAAGGGATGAGTGGAAGCTCATCAGATGATGCACCAATGCCCGGGAGCACAGAGTGACTTATAGAGAGGTTGTATTGTCATTGCATTCATTGCAAGCGAGAAGTACGACAGGGAGGAGCCCGAACTAGTATCCACGGTTGGTGGTGCATGTGGTGAAGGATCATCAGTAAGTCAATGCTATTTGAGTTCATGATTAATATTGGATACCATTATGACACGAGACCTTGAGACAATATTTTATATTTACACGAAATCTTGAGACAGGATGAGGAGGGTGGTGAGGGTGCACATATACCTTCATACTTTGAGGAAGACTATAGTCTCTTGGATGTGCCAAATGATGACGAGGGTATGGTGGACATGATGGATTCTATTTTTAGGGGAACTACATCACATGTACACATGATGTCAGAGTCAGATCAATATGTGAGTTGCAATCAACACAGTTGTATGAGGGTGCTAGGATGTCTAAACTACGGGCTTGTCTTATTGGTCCATTGATGACACATTGAGGATTCTTGCAGATTGTGCAGCTTGGAAGCACGTAGACAATCAATGGCCAGACATTGCGAGGGAGCCATGCAACTTACATCTTGGGCTCGCCATGGATGGCATGAATCCTTTTGGGTTATGCTCGACATCTTGGTTGACATGGCCCATAGTCTTGGTGAATTACAATATCCCACCATGGCTAATAATAAAGAAGGGACACCTCATGCTTGCATTACTTGTGCCAAGGAAGTACAAGGCCAAAAATATGGACGTATACATGGCACCTTTGATAGAGGATTTACATATCTTATGGAGAGGAGTGTGGGTCTTTGATATTTTTTGAGCTCCTAGACATACCAATGATATTTTGGTCAGGGGTATCTTGATGTGGACCATGCATGACTACCCAAGATATGGAGAGTGCACAGGTATGTGGTTGTGTCTTTCGCATGCATTTCTTATACTAGCACATTCATGCATGCATGTAGGACTTGTTACAAGTGGGTGCCATGCTTGTCCTATTTGTGGACCGAGTTTGAAATCGCTTGCATGATACTCCAAACATATGCGGAAAAATGTTTACGAAGGTCATGCTCGATACCTTCTGTTGGACCATCTCATGTGTGGAGGTTAGCTTGATCCACCACCACCGAATTTGAAGGCAAGTGACTGGATTCAGGCTTGGAGGGCAAATGGAGAGGAACCTCCTCGTGGTATGAATTGGCTATATATCTTTCACGAGCTTCCTTATTGGGGTCAGTTTCAAATCAATCATCCCTTAGATCCCATGCATATCTTCAAGAATGTGGGGGCTACTATTTGGGCACACTTGGTTGGTTCCAAAGACTCAAGAGGAGTGCAAGAAGACTTACGTGCTATGAATAGGATGTCTCATTTGTGGCCCCAAGTGCGTGCTTCTGGAAAAGTTATCCTCCCGGAACAACATGGATCCTCTCCACGAGAGAGGAGGCAGAGGTCAAGGCGGACATTACCTCTTTTCAAACATCCATAGGGTACATGCATTGCTTGAAAGGAGCATTTTCAAAGGACAATAAGTTTAGTGGGCTCAAGTCCCATGATTGGCACAAGGTCTTATAGGTATTCTAAGCTGTAGGATTAGTGTACTAATAATCATGATGCATTAGTGTAATTATGATTATGTCATATTATTGACATGACTTCTTTGTTGCTTTGATAGTTCATCCTCCCAATTACAATAAAAGCATGCTTACAAGAAGATGTTAGAAATGATATATTCAAGATCACTTGTATTGTGAGGTGTACTTACTATCAAATCGCATTGATTGCATTTTCTTCAATTTAATCTGAATAATCTATAGACTGATTATGAATATATCTTACATGGGCATGTGAAATAGGTGGATATCTCCATATCGAGCATCAAGAAGGCTAGGGTGGAATCCATCGAACCCGTATGCTTGCTTGAGAAGCACTTTTCCTTGAGCATTATGAGAACTCAAGTGCACTTGCTTGTGCACATAGTTGATGAGGTGGCCATTGCAGGTATCATTCATAGTTGGTGGATGTTTTTTCTCGAGCGGTGAAGAATAGGTAGGACAGCTTGGAAAGGTCTCAACCAAAATCTGCTATCGGGTGTTGCTAAAGTATCAAATGGAGGTTCATGATTTGAATGCCCTGTGGAGTGTTTATAGATCCCCATTCTAGTGGTGAGGAAGTTTGGAAGAGCACTCTTCTAGGAAAACTAAAATTCTTCCTTTGGAAGGTGCTGCACAGGTGGGTCTTAGTGAGGGGGAAATTAATGAAGTGATGTTTGTGTCTTTGTTATGTCCATTCTGTGGGGCTGCACATGTGGCTCCCGGTGAGGGGGAAATTGATGAAGTGGATGTCTACGTCTCTATTATGTCCACTCTGTGGGGCTGCTGTGGAGAAGTTCCTTCAACTATTGTGGGGCTGCTTGATAGTCCATGAGTTGTGGGTGAAGCTCGAGGTCTCACATTGAGCCAGTGGTGTAAAGATGAAATTATCGGTTGCTATTAACTAGCGTATGGCACTGCTAGGAGAGATGAGCAAGCTTCCTTTGACATTGGCCTGTGGATGGCCATAACTCAGGGTTGCTATTTTGTGGGTGATCTGGTCAGTTAGGAATCGGCTAGTCTTTGGAGACTCTATTCCTATGGTCTCTAGACTTGATCTCTAGACTTTTAGCTCTAGTTTATGAGTGCAAGGAAATTTTGCTTGCATTGGGAGCGATAACCATGAAAAGGCCCTATAGTTGGAAATCTTTTGCAGAGCATTCATGCTAGCTTTTAGTCTCTTCTCCTTACTACTTCGGTAGGGTAGGACATGGGCGCTTAGACCTTTATGGTGGCCAAATGTTTTTGTACTTGGTTCCTTTTTTTCGGGCCTAACCTCCATTAATATAAGCCGGAAATTTCTCCAAAAAAAAAAAAGGTACCCTTAAGGATCGTAGGGAGAGTACCATAGTTGGATACTGCCAATGAGATCCTACACCCTTAAAACTCAAGGTTTCATAGTGAAGAAATGAAGCTAACAAAAAACAAGTCGATGTGGCTTCAAATGCAATTTACCAGGTCCACGAGCAAGAGAGAGACATTACTAGTCGATGCTACCATGTATGCTCAACAAATTCAATCATATTGTTTTTGGATTTGTGTAGTCCTTGCTTGTTTTCTCTATGAGCAATCGTGAATTGTTGTGATTTAAGTTGAGATGATGGAAAAAATCCACCATTTGGGATCAAATCAACATAAATGACAAGCAGCATAATACCTTTCTCTGTTTCTCTCACATAAAGTGAGAAATCTGCGTTGGAAATCTGAAAGCCAATAGTGACAAGATACTATCCTATCTTGTCAGACCATGCTCTAGGTGATTGCTTCAAGCCATACAAGGCTTTCTTCAACCTGTAAACAAACTCAGGATGAACAGCATGAACATAACCTAGTGGCTGCTCCATTAAGACCTCTTCTTGCAAATCACCATGCAAGAAGGCATTCTTTACATCCATCTGATGTAAAGACCATCCATTTGATGCAGCCATAGCAATGACTGCTCTTACGGTTGCCATCCTTGCAACCGGACTGAATGTTTCTTCATAATCAATGCCATATGTTTGTGCATACCCCTTGACAACTAATCTTGCCTTGTATCTATTCACACAACCATCTGCATTGTGCTTCACCTTGTAAACCCACTTACAGCCAATTGCATTCTTGTATTTAGGCAAAGGCACCAATTCCTATGTAGCATTTGCTTCCAAGGCATCCATTTATTCATCCATGGCTTTCTCCCATTTTTCTTTTCCCATGGCTTGCTCAAAAGAAGTGGGTTCTGGTTCCTGTATCACTTTGACCATATAGGCATAGTGAATGGCTGTAAATCCATCATACTTCAGCCTATCCACAGGATATCTAGCTCTGGTAAACCTGCGCAAAATAGGCTCACTTCTAGGTGCTCTCAAAACATCCCTAGTCTTCCTTACTCCAAGTGTAACAATAGAAGGAATACCCAACTCATCGTCAATGCTCTGTTCTGAGCCACTGGATTCATCATCCACATAAGAGTGACCTGCATTCACATCAAACATGGGCCGATCTACCTTCTCTTTTCCTTTTCGTGATACCTGCATACCACTATCTGCATTGCTTTGAGGAGATTCTCTTGATCTCAATCTGCCTATCCATGGCAAAGTATGTGAACCACTGCTAGAGGACACTATAGGTCCACTAATATTTTGTGATTGCTATTGTGAATTTTGTGCAGCATTACCATTTTGTGCATCTACATCAATCATCACATTTACTGGTTTATACCAGCTGCTCATCTCATCAAAGACAACATCTCTACTCACTGTAAACTCACGAGTAGAAGGGTTATAGCATCTATACACTTTCTGCTGCAGAGAATAACCAATAAAGATGCACTTCTCAGCTTTTTGATCCCTAACTTGGACCTCAACTCATCTGGCACATGAACATAGGCAATGGAACAAAAAATTTTCAAATGAGAAATATCTGGTTTCCTACCAGTATACATCTCCTCTGGCATCATGCCATGTATTGCTACAGTGGGAGTCTTGTTCATTATGTAAACTGTTGTAGCAATTGCTTCAGCCCAATAATAATCTGGTAGGTCTTTTTCATTTAGCATGGCCCAAGATACCTCTCCGATATGCCTGTTTTTTCCTTTCTGCAAGTCCATTTTGGTGGGGTATGACTGCATGAATATTGTTGCTTTATGCCATGCTCATGCAGGAAACTTGCAAACTCATTTGAGAGGTACTCTCCCCCTCCATCTGACCTTAGGCATTTTATTTGCAGGCCTATTTCTTTTTCAGCCATAGCTTTAAAAGCTTTGAAATGGCCAAACACTCCACTTTTCTTTTTCATAAAATGCACCCAAACTTTTCTGCTGTAGTCATCAATAAAAATGATAAAATAATGACAGCCTCCAATAGATGCAGCTTTAGTAGTCCACACATCAGAGTGGATTAATTCCAATGGCTTCTTACTCTCTTGAACATGTCCAGGAAATGGTTTCCTTGCCTATTTTCCAAATTGACAGGCTTCACATACCTTGAATTTAGGCAATCTTGCAACAATATTTTGGGCCTGCATTGATTTAAGTCGCTGTACATTAACATGACCAATGCATTTATGCCAGATATCAATATCTGCAACCACACCGGTCCCATGTGCAAACATTGCTGCACTCAATTCAGGCATGTCTGCATCCAACGTAAACATCCTGCCCTTCTTCTTTCCTTTTTCTATCAAGCAACCGTTATTTTTCATATCCTTAGCAAAGCATCCATGAGGATTAAATCTGACCTGCAACCCCTACTCAGCCATTTGACCAACATAAACTAGGTTCTTGGTGATGTTCGGGACATGAAATACATCAGACAAGTATTTCTTTTTCCCATCCTACATAGACAAAGGAATTTTACCAATTTATACAATAGGATGTGCAGTATCATCACCAGTCTCCACAAATCCTAATCTTTCCATTTTTCTTGCATCCTGCATCCATTTTGCATGACCTGTCATGTGGTTTGATGCACCTGAGTCAACATACCACACATCATTGCTTTCTTCTGCACTTGTCACAGAATTGGTCATGTGTGCACCATAAATAGATGCTCATTTCTGTCATCACCCTGTCTACTAGAAGATGCATAATTCCCTTACTGCAATTTTCCATTCATGATGTCATTCTGCTTTTTGTAGTAGTCTTTAGCCATATGACCCATTTTACCACAATAGTAGCATTCAACATTGCTGTTTGCATTTTGACCTCTCTGCCATCCAGCACGACCTCTTTGGCTCCCCCTGCCTCTAGAGTTACCACGTCCTCCTCCAAAGGACTGGTTTTCTTGAGTTTGCTGCATATTCTAATTTCTACCATGGCCTCTAGATCAGCCTCCTCTACCTCTTCCAGCATTTGAGTAGAAGACAGTTTCTTTCGAAGTTTCTCTTGAAGAAGATGCACCACCATTTCTCTGCTCTTTAGAAATTAGAAGAGCAAACAACTCCTCAAAATCAAGAAATTTTTCACGGATGGCAATGGATGTCCGAAACTGTGCATAATCCTTTCCTAGACCATTCAAGGTCATAGAAACTAGATCATCATCTTCCATTGGTGACCCAATGGAAGCAAGTGCATCTGCAATTTTCTTCACCTTCATGTGGTAGTGATTGATGCTCATATTTTCTCTCTGCACATTGTGCAACTCTTGCTTGAGCTGCATTTTCCTGGCTTACGTATTTGTACTGTTGTACATTTTTGCCAAAGTATCCCATGCCTCCTTTGGCGTACTTGCATGTTGAATGTGCACAATCATAGAATCTGAAATACTGATAGATAGAGAGTATTTAAATGCATGCATTTCCTGTTGATTGGAAACATTAGGAAGAGCTGGTTCTTCTTCAGTTCCTATAATGAACTCCCAATAGCCTTTCCCATAAGGAAATCGGTCATTCTACACTTCCATACTTGGAAGTTTTTCTTGTCAAGCTTTTCAATGATAATCTGTGAAAGAGAATTAGATGCCATTACAGAACACTGCAAAATATTATGTCACTACAAAAAACACAGCTTCTGCCTCACACGGGCAAATCTGCAAAACTGATGAAAGTTGTATTTGACCACACAATCACTTCCTAGTGACGATTTTGCATCAACAGGCAATAAGGATGATTCTATAACTCCTAGTATCTCTGTGCACAGGCATACGATGCAATTTCTGTGGCAACTTTTCACCGACTTGCAGAGCAGTGGTTGCACAGGCAAAACAGGGCCTTTTTCTGAGTGCTTCGGAGAACTTTCGCCTCCAAAACGAGCCCCGAAAGGGCCTCGAATCAAAAAAATAAAGTCACCTAGGACTCTTGCCTCTCCTGCAGCATATATTGCCCTCTCACCACACCACAAAGGGCATCTCAATCTGAGACAGTGCACTCTTGCACGTCCGGCTGTGCTACCCGTAGAGATTTGCTCCCAAACTCAAAAAAGGAAAGCAACACTGGTCCTCTTACTAGGACACTGCGAACTTGGTTTGCTTTCTTGATCTCCTTACCATGAACAAGGCTCTGATACCATGTGAAGATGGTGGGAGAGAAGAAAGGAGTCTCACTTGCAACTTTCTCACATACACAATGGGGGATATACACACAAAGGTGGAGACTGAAAATAGTTTTCCTCTTCTTAGTTGTGAAAGCCAAAAGAACTCTTGTACAAAGAAATAGAAGAACCCTATATGTGGGTCTCAAACCAAACTCAGCTAACTAAGGTGGCATACT
This sequence comes from Dipteris shenzhenensis, assembly GCF_047967505.1. Lineage (NCBI taxonomy): Eukaryota > Viridiplantae > Streptophyta > Polypodiopsida > Gleicheniales > Dipteridaceae > Dipteris > Dipteris shenzhenensis. The sequence continues at coordinate 14,312,619 of NC_141620.1, read as the reverse complement.
AACTGAGCCATGAACTAGAGTACATAAGGATAGCTGTCATCCAGCTATCATTCATGGGCGGTGTACCAACCCCATCTGCAGCTAACAAGTCGGTGACATAAATGCACAATGGTCACCCTGGCATATCGCGAGTGGAGCTCGATATCTCAACATGCCATGGGAAAATTTCCCGATCATTGAAGCCAAGATTATGATAATTGAATGGGATGAGGGGGGAGGAGCGGTGGCACATGGACATAGCTTGCTGGTAGCTCAACCTAGCATAGGCAGTCATATACATCATCATCTAGCCATGACATGCGATTAGATGGTTGCCATGGGAGAAGTTTTTGGTCATTGGAGCTAAGATCATAATAATTCAATGGGATGAGGGGGGAGAAGTGGCACATGCACCCAGCTTGTTGGTAGCCCAGCCTCACATAGGCGGTCATATACATCATCGTCTAGCCATGACATGTGACTAGATGGTTGCCATGGGAGAATTTCTCAGGCATCCAAAAACTCTAACAATCTGATATGTTCTTACAATCTAACTCTAGCTTATTGCTAATTTGAGCATGCAAATTAGATGGTCCCTCATGCAAAGTGGTTGTTATTATAGTTTGATTTCGACTCAATGCTAATCTAAGACTATGAACTAGATGGCCCCTTGTGCAAAGTCATTGTTATTAAAATCAACTGAAGAAATGCAAGATCAAAATAGGACATCAGATTAGCATTGAGTCGGTTCATTAGATTGTAATGACAATAGTTATCAGTCATAAGAAAGAGAACTATTAATATTATAGTTTGATGAACCGATTGAATGCTAATCTAAGCTTGTGAACTGGATGGTCCCCATGCAAAGTCATTGTTATTATATGCTGAGAGAGAAGAAGAAGAGATGATAGACACACCAAATAGACTTCCAAAGACTAATTCATATTGATCACTAGTTACACATATATAGGTGAGACCTAGTTCAAGTTAGGGCAAGCAATATATATAGCTCTAACACCCCCACTCAAACAAAGGTCTCTAGCTATGGATGAAAAAATTTGTACAATTATTTACAAGTATGTAATACAGATGTGCATTTATATACAAAAGGTCACCCATAGGTGTGTTAATCTTGAAAGAGAGGCACTGCAAGAATCTAAAAACTAATTGTAGCATTGTGAAGCATGCCTCTGTAAGTCCTTTAGTGAGAATATTTGCAATCATCTGAGAAGTGGGACAACGTTCAATCATTATTATCCCTTTGTTTACTTCATGTCTGACGTAATGGTAATGAACATCAATATGCTTGGATTTGTTATGCTGAACACAGTCTTTAGCCAAACTTACGGCACTTTGATTATCACAACTGAGTGGAGTATTAGATGATGGAGGATGACCAATATCTGCAAGCAATTGTCGCAGCCAAACCAATTCTTGAGCTACTAGAGAAGCTGCTACATACTCAGATTCTGTGGTAGAAATAGCAACACAACGTTGCTTCTTACTTACCCAAGATACCAAGCAACCATTGATAAAGAAGCAATTACTGCTTGTAGACTGCATAGAGAAGTGAGAGCTTGCCCAATCTGCATCTGTATATCCCAAAAGATCAAGAGACATCATAGAAGATGATTTTTTATGACATCGATAAACTAATCCAAAATCAGAAGTGCCTTTCAAATACTTTAGAACACGTTTTGCTGTAGACCAATGTTGCATTGAGGCAGCAGCCATATATTGACCTAGAAAATTGGCATTAAAAAGAATATCTTGTCGAGTGTTCAAACCAACAAACTGTAAAGGTAGCCAACAAGATTGGCATAGGGTTGATGTGAAACCTCAACATCATGAGTCAATTGAGTATATTTGATAGAGCTCACAAGACAAGAAGTTGTCACAGAGTGAGCATTCATCAAGCCAATCTCTTGAACTGCATCTTGAATGAATTTTGTTTGTCAAAGTAGCAGAATTCCCTTGTGACAAAATCGTTGAACTTGAATACCAGGACATGAATGAATGTCACCAAGATCAACCATATCAAATGCTGAGGATAATATTTTCTTGACATGTTGCAAGAAATCGAGATTGTTGGAAACAAGTATGGTGCCATCCACATAAAGAGCAAGAATGACAAAAAGAGCACCATCACATTTGGCATATAAGTTGGGGCTAGAGAAACAAGATTTAAAACCTTAAGATGTTAGAAACTCATCAATTTTCATGTACCAAGAATGGGAAGCTTGTTTTAGACCATAAAGAGCACGATGAAGGTGACAAACAAGATGGTCCTGACCAGGAAGTACGAACCCTTCTACTTGCTCCATATAAATCTCCTCTTTAAGATCTCCATTAAGAAAAGAAGTTTGCACATCCATTTGATGAATCTCCAAATCAAATTGAGTAGAAAAATCCAAGAGTACCCGAATACTTGTGCTACAAACAACAGGTTAAAAAGTATCATGATAATCAACTCCTGTAATTTGTGAGTATCCTTTTGCAACTAGACGAGCTTTAAACTTGTCAAAAGAACCATCAGCTTTGGTTTTGGTTTTAAAAACCCACTTACATTTGATAGGAGTGCAACCAAGGAGGTGGTTCAGTAAGAACCCATGTACCTTTAGAGATCAAAGAATCATATTCAGCTTCCATTGCATCTTGCCATTGACTCTTTTGTGTAGAAGAGATAGCTTTTGTATAAGTAGTAGGGTCTTCATGAGCAACCATTGCATGATCAATGATTTCAGAGTCATCAACACAATCATAAGTAGAACCATGTTCAAAATCAATAGGCAGATCAACATAAATATCAACACTATCATCAGAGACCTATGTATGTGCAGGATGCAAAGCAAGATTGCCAACACATTGCTTTGTAGATGGAGTAGTAGTGATGCCATTAGATGAACGAATAGTAATGACATCAAAAGTGGAATCATTATCAAATAGGCAGAAAGTAAGGACTCAGTGTCCTTTGCATCCTCGGTAGACCATGTCCCTCCCATTAACTGCTCATTGAATATGGCATCACGATTGATTATCACCTTCTTAGAAGAGGGATCATAGAATTTATAACCTTTAGAATTTAGAGAATATCCAATGAATATAACCTTTTTGCAAGGAAGATCTAGCTTTTTCCGTGTCTCTTTTTTCATGTCTCTTTTGGTACACAATCACTAGGGGCTGTAACCACATTAGCAATATCATCATTTAAGGAAAGTTGAAAGAGGTTACCATTATGAGGAGCAATTGCTATGGTATGTCCATCTTTTTCAATCTGACACTATGTGTGGTCAAAGCCAATAAAGAGACCAAGATCAACAAGTCATGCAACAAAAAGAAGATTTCTCTGAAGATCTAGAACATGGAGAATGCCTTGCAAGACTCTTGTTGAAGAAAAAGTGCCAAGATATAAATCACCAACACCCATGACCTGACAAATAGTCTCATCAGCAAGATAAACCAATTTCTTAAGAGGAAGAGCATGATAATTATGTAACCATTGAGATTGATATGTCATATTACCAGTAGCACCAAAATCAACAATAAAATTGGAACCATCTCGAACATGAAGTATCCTTTCTAGAGAGACATTAGAACAGATATGATTTGCCTCTTGATGCGTATGGACATCTTGTTGTTGAGCAACATATGCTTGAGTATGTTTGCGATCATAACACCTCTTGTAACACCGAAAGGATGGATGATTTCTACCATAATATTTGCAAGAAGAATTATTGGATAAGCAGGGTTGCTTAGTGGTAACACCATGTTCTTCATCATATTGCCGAGCCCAACAATCAAAGATAAGATGACCATGCTTATCACAGTAAGAACAATGTCTCTCAGGGTATTTGAGACAAGAAGAATTGCCACCTCCATATGGATGACCACCACATCCATAACCACCACATCCATATTTGGAGAAAGGATGCTTGCCAACAACACAAGCTATCTTTGAATCTACATCATTCACTGTTATCATCACAGATCCATGAGGGTCTTTATGATCCTCGCGTCGTTTAGCGTACTCAATCAAAGAAATACATGTTTGATCAAAATCAATCTTGTTTTTGTTGGAAAGGATGGTAACAATATATTATCATATAATGGATCCTAGAGTGTGTCGAGAAGATAGGTGACCAATTGATTTTGTGGAATAGGTGTACCAGTAGTAGCAAGTTGATTGACGCTATTCTTTAATGAATCAATATGAGTTGTCATGGGAGCTCCAACTTTGTACAGAGTGTTCAAAAGATTACGAAGATAAAGAATCTCTATGACAAATTTCTTCTCAAAAGCAGCAACGAGATATTCCCATATTGCATGAGAAGAAAGAAGGGCAAATACATTCAGCATAAGAGAATCATGTAGAGAAGATAAAATATACCGACGAGCTATTTTATCATGAGAATGCCAATCAACAGTATCAAATCTCCATTGCTCAAAGAGAGGGCCTTGAGTCACAAGAGCATGATTTGGAGTTGCATTAATAGGTTGGGATGGACAAATGAGATCACCAAGAACAATATCAAAAAGATTATCACCTTCGAGTATCAATAACATCTTCACTTTCCAACCAGGAAATCCTTGTCCTTGAAATAGAGAAACAGATCATTGGCTAGAAGGAAAGCGGTTGACGATTATAGACGCTGCCATCATACTTCGGAAGAATACATTTGTCAGAGCTCACATCAATGATCGAGAATATAATGGTCACTCTGAAAATATAAAACTCGAGATACACCAAAAAAGGATAGAACGTGAGATGGAAGTATACTAGAAATAGCATACATGCCAAGAAAGCGCTTTGAGCTTATTGATCATGAAACCATGATCTTTTTGGAGAAAAGCAGAACTTGTCGATCACGAAACAGAGATATTTTGGGCAAAAAGCACTAAAATTGTGCCGATCACAAAACTAATACGTTTATCATGAAGCCACGAGATTCTTGGCAAAAAGCAGTACGAGCGTACCGATCATGAAACCAAGAAAAAAAGTAGTCGGCACGAAAACTGACATAACTTTTTGCTCCAAAGTTCTATTAGGGTGTTTAAGTGCTTAGAACGAAGAACACAACGAGAGCTATACTTTGCAAATGATCTATGATCCATTTACCACTAATAACTTTCTCAAATTTGCACCAGAATGCCTCTAAAAAACCACATCAAGTTGGACATGTCAAAATCGACAAGAAATAATAAGCGATGAGATAATGAAAGTGCTATGGAATCAAATCAACAACTTATACTTCCTGTCTTTCTTCATTATAGTGAGCATACAATAGCAAGACCTTTGTAACTCTGATATCATGTTGAGAGAGAAGAAGAAGAGATGATAGACACACCTAATAGACTCCCAAATACTGATTCATATTGATCACTAGTTACACATATATAGGTGAGACCTAGTATAAGTTAGGGCAAGCTATATATATAGCTCTAACATTATAGTTTGATTTCGACTCAATGCTAATCTAAGCATGTGAATGAGATGGTCCATCATGCATAATGATTGTTATTATAGTCTAATTCTGACTGAATGTAATTTGAATATATAAATTAGATGGTCCCTCATGCACATTCATTGTCACTAAAACAAGCGCAGTGGTTGTTTGGGATTAGTATACTATTTGGGATTAAAAATTTTCCTTATTTGGGATTTACTAAAACAAGCACGGTGAATGTTTGGGATATACTAAAGCTTATATTTTGTGGGGGTTGTAGTTAATCCTAAACCAATAAAAATGTATTTCCTTGCCAGTGCCTACCTCCTCTAGCATTAACTATCATACAGCTAACCTATCATATTCATCAATGTAATGTGTGCTGAATCTATCCGTACATGGGTCTTCAAAGATGGCAAAGATCTCATTGGATTACATTGTTGAGCATGTCAAGATGGCTTAGCAAAAATTGTTGTGTTAATTATGTGTTTTTTTTTCTTTTGTTTTTGTAATGATTGTTGAGTGTTAACGTAATGCATTACGATTAACACACTATTCAAAATTTTTGGACTTTCTCTCTTGGTTTGGACTTTTTTTTGGAGCATATCCTCTCCACTCAACTTCACTTAGTGAGCTAAAAAATTAGGTTTTTTAGAGCACTAAATAGGTCACTTATATACAAATATGGCCTTATTAAGCTAAAAAGTCAAGTGGTGACCTCTAAAAAAATGGCTCAGTGAAGCTATAATTCCCAAACTCATGCATGGTGCCCCCAACCAATAATTATAATAATAATAATAGTAGTCTCCTTACTCAAGTTCAATTTTAACACTATGAAGTGAAAATATGACACCATATGGAAAGAGTTTGTTGAATTCAACATATAAGTGGTGTATAGATACACCATTTTTTTGAAAAAAAAGAGTTTGTTGAATTCAATATATAAGTGGTGTATAGATACACCCTTTTTTTGAAAAATAAACCATACAATAAATTATCTTATTGGTGGTATATAGACACCATTTGTATGGAAAAAAGCATATGAAACATTATCTTATGCATCTGAATCTCGTTCAGAGTCATCAGATTCATGTAATGTATTTGCGCTTGATGGGTCAAGTCTTGCCAAATGATGTTTAATATGAACACGACTTGGATCACGGATTGTGATACATTTTTCAACATTGTATCCATGCTTCTTTTTAAAACTTCGTGTCCTCGATTTCCAACAATGAATAATGCTACTGACTTCCACCTCTGTTAATCCCTCATTATTTGGAACCCATTCACGTTTCTTTTGCAAGCATCCCTCATAGAGTTGTTTTATTGTATATCTTCTTGGGAGATTTTTCAATGGCTTTGGTTCATACCATAAAGCTATAAATGTTATAGGAGTTCCCTTGTCATCCCTTTCTATCTTAGCAACCTTTGCAACCCAAATTGGGCCACCTTGGTCATCCAACTTTGAACCTGGATCAGATGCCCAAACTGCAACAAATAGACCCTCTTCAATCTCATTAGATGGTATAAACTCTGGTAAGGGTTTGTCTCCCTTCCTGCCACAATATTTTCGAGGTAAAAGGCATTCCTTTGCTTCCTCCATATCTACTAACATATTTATATCCAAAGGAAAACTTAGTGACCTAGCTTGTTCCGGCCAAAAGGATTCACAGTATTCAATGCTCATCAAGTTTTCTTGTCTTTCTAAAGATTGGATAAGTGCTTCAGTTGATTTAATTGTCTCCAAATTCTTAGTTGATTGCTCAGGATATTTCTGCATCATACTTTGAAGATGTTTAATGAAGGCTTTCAAGCCTTTCATTTCATCTATGTCAAGTGATTTGTTTTTTGCAAGAACAAATCTAGTTTCCTCCAATGGAATTATTCATTGTAATAAAGCATATGACTCACTCCATAAATGATCTCCATCTACTGAGTAGTGCTTCCATTGCATCACTGGAATATTGTTATGCATGTGAAACCGAAAGTAGTGTGGATTTGTGTGTCCTATTAGGGCATCATCTCTTGTTTGTAAATATGGCTCTATGAATGCTCTCCAATCTACCATCCTCTCTAAGATAGCCACTTCTGATTCTTCCTTGCGAGAACCTCCAATTTTTTTCCCAATTCGAAATAGCATATCCTCCATTGTCAAAACATCCATTGCCTTCAACTCACCAGAGATAACACTGAAGATTTGATCTATGTCTTCATGTGTATGGCCGAAGAAGAAAGCCAACGTCCACTTCTTCAAATATTTTCAAACCAACCAGCATAGAGCATAAAGCAAATATATATTTATTCTTGTTCTCTCTCCAACAATTATCATCTTGTATTTGCAATGTGTTAGGCAAACATCCATGAGCATCTCTGACCTTTCTTATTGCTTTCATGATTGATGTAACAACTTGGTTACTATCATGGTCATGCAAACTATCAATCCATACATCACAAAAGATTCAGTATCCATGTACTAATACTCCACACAAGTGTGTTTTTAGTCCACGTTTTCCCTCCAATGCTGGTGGGATACATCTATATCATGGCAAAGTGGTTGTATTCTAGTCCATGCCATCAATGGTGATGCACATGGACTTATCGACATGTGAAATAGCTTCCTCTCTCCAAGAAGCATACAACTTTTGAGCATCCTACACATGACGTAAATGGATTGATCACCATTTAATATATCTTCCTCACTGCTACTCACATTTACTATGTTTAATGGCATTTTTTAATTCATCACATGTCTTATATTTTGACATCCTTTGCTTTGATGGTGTCTTGACATGGCAAAAATCTCTCCGCCAAATTTTGTACAAGGTTGATCATGAAATCATGCTCTCATCTCTGTCTTGTAAAGATTTATTCACAGTTTCTAGGACAACCTTCTTTGTCATTCCCAAAGGAAGATGTTGTTGGCATTCGACACGTCCATCTAGCATTGTTTGTTGAAGATGAGGCTATGGTAATGCATGGTCTTCGAGAACTTGCTTTAATGTTGTGGTTGCATTTATAGTGCTTCCATGGCATTTAAGCTTGTAGGTATTTCCATGAATTGTATGAATAACTTTTTCTTTCACCTCTACCCAGATGGTCCAGTATGTGCCATGTGATAGTCCAGTTAACCATTGATATCCTCGATTGCAAATGAGTCTCCCATTAACCATGGGTTTCAATCTAGGTTTACAGTGTCTTGTGCTCAAATCTTGATTAGTGCCTTGATGAAGAAAGCATGAAAACTCTTGAAGAAGATAGTTATGTCTATTAGGCACTGTCTTACTCCAAATATCAAGGTGTATGGCTGCACAATCATCTTTTCCAACTTTTCTAATGCAGAGTCTCTTGCAACAAACTCGCATAAGCATCCTTTCCATATTCTCCTCGGATAGTATCACATGTCTATTTGGTTCTGAAATTGATGCCATGATTCTTCGCCTCTTCACACTCACATACTTTCTTTTTATAAATAGTGTCTTGCGTTTTCTAGTTGTAAGACCATCAAACCTCGAATCCATTTCCCTTGAATCTTCATCTTTATAATCAAATGTTGTGTGGGCTTGAGAATTATTTGATACCTTATAATATCTTGGAAATGGCAATCTGGTAGACATGTTCATTGATGTCAATTTGTTGCCAATGCCTCTTGAATTTTGTGGTTGAACTGTTTCTCCTTTGTAACTCAAGATTTTCCCATCTATATTCTCTGGCATGCTACCAACAATATTACAAACAACATGACAAGTCTTAGATTCTCTGCCCCTTTTGGCTTGTGTTCGAGTGGTAACATCATGATCATTGTCACTAATATCATCAATTCCTGTTATTGCATCACTTATTCCATCGATCTTTGTGTGTAGTTTTCTTTGTGGTCCCATCTTATTATTCTCAACACAAGACAAGTCTTCTATATCAATAAGCATGTTTGAGTCACTTGCAGCACAAGACAAGTCTTCTATACCAGTGAGCCTGTTCGAGTCACTTGCAACACAGGACAAGTCTTCTATACAAGTGAGCTTATTCGAGTCACTTGCAACACATGACAAGTCTTCTATACCAGTGAGCTTGTTCGAGTCACTTGCAACACAAGACAAGTCTTCTATACTAGTGAGTATATTTTTGAGTCACTTGCAACACAAGAAACCTTTTCTACATCAACATCTGTTACTATAATGTCCTCAATACCTGTGAGCATGCCACTATGATACTCTTGATTACTACTATAGCTTCTTATCAATTTGGATCCCATTTGTGTTATAGTCTTTTTCTTCTGATAATATTCCATTGTGTCTTCCATGACATTGAAGGAAACTGTCTTGGGCAAACTTGATTTCAAGAAAGCTAACCCCCATTTACAAGTACTATGAACTTGTAGTTGAGACATAGTATTATGGATGTCTAAATGTGAAGTACTATCCATTGCATTTTGAATAACACCTGCACTAGTCAACTTAATTATCTCCACTATACAGAGAAAACTTTGAGCATAGCCCTTAAAGTTGCCAATTGCTAAAACTTTTCCGGAGCAAGATAACATCTCTACTTTTTCCCCCTCAAAATAAGTTTTCTTGATATCTTGAAAGTATGTCTTTGGAACAATTTCGTCTTGGTCCCAAAGTGTTCTGTGTGCTTGCATATCAAATATGTCACATTGTAAGATATCTCCCAATGTTTCAAAGTCTCCATGTGGATATTTTAAATGTACTTCAGGATTTACAATGTTGGTGATTATCACTACACATCTTCTCTCACCACAACATTGGAAATGACACACATTCATAGGATCAAGACTATGAATTCGTCCAAAAGCCACCACTTCATTCTTCTTATATAACACCACATCCATACCCTCTGTTAGGGTGAATACTTGTTTTATGTACAAAAATAGATTAGCAACTCAAAATGAACATAATAATTAATCATTGAGCTTATTATTACTTAATAACTTCTATATCAAAACTACCAGAGAAGGCATTAAACCTAAACCCTACATCCTAAGCTTTAAATAATTAATACTAAACATCTTAACCACCGTAAATCCTAAACTTTAAACATTTAATTCCTAAACCCTAAAGCCTAAATTTTAAACTCCTAAACAATAAATCCTAAACCTTAAACCCTAAACTCTAAATCCTAAACCCTAAATCTTAAATCCTAAACCCTAAACCTTAACCCTAAAATACAACCAAAATTTAATGAATTTTTTTAATTTGTGCAATAGGTTGGATATATCCCCCAACCTGTTGCTTGAGCAATAGGTTGGATATATCAAGCAACAGGTTGGGGGATATATCTAACCTGTTGCACAAATCAAGAATTTTTCTTATTTGTGCAACAATTTGATATACAATTGGGGAATATATCCAACCTACAACTCAAGAATTTTCTTGATTTATGCAAGGTTGAATATACCCCCAATCTATTGCTCGAGCAACATGTTGGGAGGTATATCCAACCTGTTTCTTGATTTGTGCAACAGGTTGGGGGTACCCCCCAACCTGTTGCTTGAGCAACAAGTTGGAGGCCTGTTGTTGGATATATCCCCCAACCTGTTGCTTGAGCAATAGGTTGGGGGGTATATCCAATCTGTTGCACAAATCAAGAAAATTCTCGATTTGTGCAACAGGTTGGATATAACAGGTTGGGGGGTATATCCAACCTGTTGCACAAATCAAGAAAATTCCTTGATATTTGCAATAGGTTGAGTGCACCATTAACCTATTCGACTTGCAACAGTTTGGAGGATATATCAAACCTATTGCACAAATTGAAAAAAATCATAAAATTTTGATTGTATTTTAGGGTTAGGGTTTAGGGTTTAGTATTTAGGGTTAAGGATTTAGGGCTTAGGATTTAAGATTTAGTATTTAGGGTTTTGTATTTATGATTATGTTTTTAGGGTTTAGGGTTTAGGATTTAGGGTTTAGGGTTTAAAATCTAGGATTTAGGTTTTAGGATTTAGCATTTAGGGTTTATGATTATTGTTTTAGGGTTTAGGATTTAGGATTTAGGTTTTAGGTTTTAGGGTTTAGTATATAAGATCATGAGCTTAGAATTTAGAATCTAGGGTTTAGAATTGAAAATTAGGTTTTAGAATTTAAGTTATAGGGGTTAGGGTTTAAGGTTTAGGGATTATAACTGTTATATAAGTTTAAGAGCTTAGATTGTATAACCTAAGATTTAGGAAACTTTAGGATTTAAGATTTAGGGTTTAAGATTTAAGATATATAGACTATATAAAATATGCATTCTAAAGTATTTAGTTTAGATATATATAGACTATATGTTATATGCTTTCCAAAGTGTTTTGTTTATAGGTACGATCCTTTGCAAAGGCTTTACTTTAAGTAACTATAAGTCTACCTAGTCAAAGTATCCTACTGATTAGGGACAAGCACATAGGCTAAAAGCACACCGATTCATATTTTCTTACATTCATGCTGCATGGTGTATCAAAAGGTATGATCCTTTGCAAAGGCTTCACTTTAAGTAGTTATAAGTCTACCTAGTCAAAGTATCCTACTGATTAGGGACAAGTACATAGGCTAAAAGCACACCGATTCATATTTTCTTACATTCATGCTGCATGGTGTATCAAAAGAAATGAAAAAGTATGTGATAAGAAATATTCAGAAGAAATATGTATTCCATATCATGGATACCATGGTTATCTGGTGGTTGGTAAAGTAAAAAAATGATATGGATGCAATGATACTTTAGATTTATACAAAGCCTTAAACTTTGTTTAAGGTTTTTGCAAAGTATTACACATAGTAATAAAGATAAGTAAGTATGCTAAACCTCTTCTAGATTCTATGGTCTTAAATACCTACCTTACAAATCCATTATCTAATTTTTTATTCTTCGACTAACTAACAAGTATTATACACATGGAATAAAAGCATACATGCTAAAAGTAAGTGTGTAAAATTTAATATTTTCTTATTTTTTAAATTAATTCAATTCTTTTATTGACTACTTTTTAAAATTGAAAGGTTATTAGTATATAATCTACATAATTTTAAATGTTATTAATGTATAATATTAATTATTTATATATTTATTTAATTTATATAATAATTAATTTATATTTATATTAGTTTTTAAGTTAATAATGTATAGAATAGCAATATATTCACTAATTCTTCATTGTTTTAAGAATAAGTATTATATAAAGTACATATGCTAGAAGACCTCCCTTTCAAGTTATATTTTTTTAATTAATGTATTTATATATTTATTTATATAATAATTATATTAATTTATAGATTAATAATATATATTTTTAGCAAAATTATATAGACATTTGCATTCAAATTGGAGGCAAATTGTATGAAGATACGAGGAGAACAAGAACTCCAGTTGCCACTAATATCACTCTTCGTCCTATGGCATTTAAGAGACTTCAAGAAGATGATCCTACATTGCCTGATGTCACATTTCAAAAGCGTGTGGACTTTCTTGATGCTTTTGAGAACTTTAGGAGTGACTTTGCTCATGGAGAGGCTTTGTACCAAGGCCGATATGGGACTAACATCGAGAAGAGATACATGCTGGCAAAGAATAGATTCTTGGAAAGATGCAGGTTTGAGCCCATTGATGGGCAACACTTTTGTGAAGCTTGTAGGATTGCCCTTGATGAGGGAAGAAAAGGAAACTTGCCATAGATTGAGTGGATGGAAAAGTTTCAACGCGTCATTTGTCATATATGCATATTTAATGATGACTCGAAGTACATTCTAGAATCAGAAAGGTTGAATTCTGCTCCATTTAGGTTGAAAAAAAACTCTTCTCTTTCTGAGATCTTGATAAAGGCAAGGGAGTTATGGATGGGCTGTGGAAAGCCACAAACAGTGAAGGGCAGGAGACCTACATCTGAGTACATGGCAAAGAGGACTCGGTTCTATAGATGCTTGAAAGGTGTTGTAAGCAATACGCAAGGCATACCAAGTAATAAGGTTGAGGCAAAGGATTTGAACACTGCCGTTGCAAGATACAGGGATCTTACTTGCATTGTCTTCTGTGAGGACTCAGTGTTTCAGAGCATCGTGGATGTTTGCCAAGCATATGAAACAGGGAAGATATCCTTTGAGGCACCAGAGCACATTGCAACTCAGAGGAAAGAAATAAAGAAACCGATGTCTATTGTTTGGTGGAGAGCATTAAGGTTTGTTCCAGATGCAATAACAGAAGAAGTATGCAAGAAGATCCTAAGTGGTGAGTGCTTCTTTGGAAAGAAGAGCAAGCATAGCAACTTGGATGAAGTGGTCACCCAAATGATTCAAAGTGAGGCTACTCTCTTGGCACTATTATTTTTATTAAAATCTGATGATGAGTTAGCTGGCAAGTCAATTGATGTGGATATTAAGAAGAAAGCACTTAGCCTAGGTCAACTCCTTGATAAGACATGGGCTAGAAAGTGGTTGGCTTCAATGGATGCAAATGCCACACCAATAAAGGATCTAAGAGCTAAAATGCCAAAGGTTGTTGAGATAGAATATATGGACATCAAGAAAAAGGCCTTGCAGTCCACTACCCAAGGTAGAGCAATTGGTGGTTTAGATGATGGTTCTCCATTCAGCTTCTCCTATGATATCTTGCTATCAGAGGATGATACAAAATTTGCACACATCAATGGCATTGATACAGAGCATTTCATAACAATGAGCGATCATGCTTGGGAGAAGCCATGCATATTTTTCATAGATGAATTGCAAGACCTTGCAGTGTCATGGATAGTTGAACTTGTGCGGTTTATCGTAGAAGGTCCTATGGCAGATAAGAAAAGATCAACGTTGGTCCTATTCATGACAGAATCACAAAGGGATGCCTTGTATGCGAATTTGACATCTGCATTTGGGTATTTACTTTGAAAAGTATACCATGGTATAGTCCTAAGTAATCATATGACTATCTTGGAAGGCATTGCCATTCAAGTCTTGCAGCCTTTCTTGATGTGGCAATCTAATCCAAATTCCTTTACGGACTCTCGAGCTTCATTACTTTGAGGACAATAAGGTTAAGCTTGATACAGCAATGGTAGATTACAGAAAGTTGATGGATCCTGATGTGATACTAGAGATGACAAAGAATTTATTGAATGATGGGTGGGAAGTAGCATTGTATCGAATGGGTTTTGTTGCTGAGAAATTGCTACACCAAGGTAGAAATGTAAATGTCATTGATACCCCCCATCAAACTGAGTTCTTTGACACATATTACAATTGCACTACCTTCTTTGAAGAGGAAAATGTCAAAGAAGAGTGTAGTGAGTCTGAGGGTGATGATTCTAGCTTAGGTGATGGTGAGGATGAAAGCTCTGCATCCGATGACTTACGGCAAGAAGAAATCCGCACAAAGAATAAGGGTGTTCAATTGTCAACTAGAGTCAAGGAGGTTCCACTCATCATATGGGAAGGCTCGAGGCAGTAAGAAGTTACAATAGTATAGCACATCATAGGAAAAGGTAAGGCTAAAGAGGTGGAAGCACTTCCCTTGAAATTAAAAGTGAGGAAGGCACCCTTGATCTTGGGTGAAGGACAGGCAAGTGGATCAAGCAAGGAAGCCTTACTCAAAGAAGGTATGGATGAGGCAAAGCATGACCAGGAGGAGTTACCAGGAGGCATAGATGGTTCTTCAACCATGACCTTATAGACTCCAGAGCAGCCTACTAGTCAGGAACCTAGTAGCCAGGTCCCTACTCACCAAGAACTTGGTCATGAGACTCTAGAGCAACCTACTAGTTAGGTGCTTGGAACTGAAGAGCAAACTACTGAGGACCTTGCCACTGAGACTCCAGTCAGCCTATTAGTTAGGACCCTGCGCTTGTGTCCTGCCTTGTTGCAATAGCAGCACTTGATCTTCTTCTTTCTCTTTTTATCATCAGAAGAAGATGGGTTACCAGAGTCCTTACCCTTACCTTTCTTTGATCCAATCCAAAAGGCCGAATCTTCTCCAGTCCTCATCTTTTGACACATCTCCTCCTCCAAAAGCATCACACTGAAATCCTCAAAGTTGAGGGGCAGATTTCTGTTTTGCATATTCAACACCATAACAAGACCATCGTACTTTGGTGGGAGAATCTGTATGCACCTCTGTGCTAGATTCTCACTGGTGATGGTGATGCCAATTGCAGTCATCTGATCGTGCAGATTCTTCACCTTGGTGATGAACTTCTCTACTGCTCCAGACTCAGACAATTTCTCATTCGCTACTTGAGTCTTGAGATTCTGAATCCGCATCTGATCCATGGTCTCATACTAATTTTTCAAGACCATCCATGCCTCCTCCGCTGTGGTGACATATTGAATTAATGCCATGATAGAATCACTTACACTGCAGACAATAGAACAGCCTAAAGCCTTGGCTTTCAGTGTTATACCCCACAAAGATGCATTTAATACTTTTATCATAAAACTTGGATCAATTTTCAGCCGGTACCAAAGCATATGCAATAGACCCAAAAACTCTAAAGCGGTTCCCCTTAGGTTTGTACCCATAAAATGCCTCAAGAGGTGTTCTATCAATAGTTGGTTGTGTAGGGCAGCGATTTTGAATATATGTGGCTATAACAATTGCTTCACCCCAAAATGATCACTTTGACATTCTCTTAAATTTCAGCATACACCATGTAATCTCCATGAAAGTCCTATTCTTCCTCTCTACAATCGGATTATGCTGAGGCATGTATGGCATTATTTTGTGATGCTTTATCCCATGCTCCTTCAAGTATCACTCAAAATCATGTGAAGTATACTCTCTCCAATTGTCATAATTGTGTTCCAATTCTAGAATTGGTTTGGTTCTTAGCCAATGGTTTTAACTCCTTAAACCAATTGAACACTTTAGATTTGCTTTTCATGAGAAAGAGCCAAGCGAACCTAGAATAATCATCAATGAATGTGACAAAACACCGATACCCTCTATGGGTTGTGACATTCATTGTTCCACAAACATCACTATGCACAATTTGCAAAACACTTTGTGCTCTACTAAAGGTGGTGCATCTGCATTTCTTCTTGTCCACATGAGAATCTCATCCATAGTTGGTACTATCTATTGTCCTGCATTGGCTGGTCTCACAACCGGCCTCACATCCACCCTAGTAGTAGTATTCCAAAGCTCGTATGCACTTAGGATGGTCTTCATCTTGACTTCCAGAGTGGATAGTTAGAGCTATCCAACTTTTCGCTTTCGCCAAACAGTGGGATTCACAGTCTTGCGGGCTGGGCCATCTCTCACAATCTGCTCGCAAACAGAAACACACTACCAAATCTTCTTGCTAGAGTCCAAGCTCTAATACCATGTAAGAAAACAATACAATGTTTGTGCTCAACAGATAATAGGATCTCGTATGCAAGAGAGAAAACCAGATAGTATGGAGAATCAAAAATTTGATTACTGTAGATGAGATACAATAGATGGTGCTGCCTCCCAGCCATGCACTCCTATGAAAGAAGCTTCGATGGCGAGCTGGAAACAATAGAGGATGGAGGCTGGATGCTAAGGAATCAGGGTTGCTGTAGCCAGTGATGAAATGGGCTTCACGGGCTTGCTCTTATATAGCCACTAGTCGTAGCCAGTTGGACCCAATTGGGTGACTAACCCAGTCTGCCCAAAACGGTCGACTAGGGGTCGGTCTCGAAATAGGCCACCAACCAGACAATAGAACCAGTGTGCAGAGTAGAGCAACTAACCTAAGGTCACCGTTCAGCCCAGAGCCATCCGAGATCATCTAAGGCTCCAAACGAGCCCTGTAACCCGAGAGTGGGCTAGCCTGGGAAATGCTTTGTCTACCCTCAGTGCGGTCAATCATGGGATGCCTTCCTGCATTTGCATGTAGCCTAGTTGGCAGTGTGCCAAATCTATCTGAAGTCATCTAGCCATCAGGCCACACATGGCCGCCATCTGGTGTCAAACTAGGACCTACTGGATAACTGAGCTACTCAAATGCCTTCTCCTCATATGGGGGGCTTACAAGTAGAGTTAGCTGGTTTCCATGTAGTTACATGAGAGTGGAGCATTGATATCTAACAAACTGATCTATTTGTAAACTCCACCGAGGTGCAATTGATGAGCAACATAGAAGTTTTAGGACCTATTGAGTCCACCAGAACTGATAGATCTACAAATGGTTGCTCCAAACTTGAGTTCCAACACCCGAGCAAAAAAACATTGAAATTGACACAGTGAGTCAAAAATCCAATGAAATGATCCCAAATTCAAGATGAAGGTGTTTCCAAGCTCCTAAAGTGAAATGGACACCAAAAGCCTCTACAAGTTAAGTCTCTATCGTCGAACAGAACAGGGAAAAGCTCAAAAAATGACTTTTTCTTTGAAAACACTTAATAGGCTCTCAGAACCACTTCGCAAAACCAAAATGACTTTTCCAAAGGTTCCTTCAAGGTCTTTGTGCACTCGAATGCAAGTAAAATCACCCATAACTTTAGCTTCCCACAGAGCTTCTCCTTCTCCCCATTGAGCTACTGAGCTTCTATGCATTCACGCATACTCAACTAGATCACTCGAGCTCTGATACCAGTTGAGAGTGCTCTCAATGGAAGCAGAACGGAAGAGGGAGAGAGAGAAATAGAGAGCCACACAAGTTTTTAGTGGGTGCCAGACACCCTCATCTTCTTTTTCATTCATTTATATATGTGTTTGAGTATTGTACATAATCGGGGTAAAGGCACAGTGACCTTGAACGCCCACAGTAGAGGCCATAATCTCAACAAGCGGGTCTATGCCAAAAAAATGAGCAATACATTGTTGCAAGAAGATCTTGTGGCTCAACATGATATGAACTAATATATATCAAGGAGTTTGAAGGGGCTGATTGGGTCGAATGGATAGGTTCCAAGGAAACATTGCACCTCCTTCACTACTACACACAAGTCCTATTTTGATGCTTAAGGACTGACAATGATTAGCATGCATGGGCGCTAATCATCAGTAATCAAATCAGGATTCGTTAAGTGTTGCTATATGGTGACTTTAGGCAAATGCCGCTATATAGTGACGTTTGAAGAGAATCACTATATAGCGACACTTACTAGACTTGTAAATGGTCATTATGTAGCGACACTTATTAGACTTGTGAATCGTCACTATATAGTGACATTGAGACAGTTTCCTATAGCGATGTTTTACAGAGAGTGTTTTTTCTCATACCGACCTTAAAAGATAGTTTTTCCCAATGATAAATTTTTTTTCCTTTTCATACATGTTTGATCCTTTGAGAGAATAAAAGTACAAGAGCATGTACATCAAGCCTTTGAAGCTCATATATTCATGTCCAGGTAACAAAGAGCATTTACATCAATGGCTTCATCCTGAGCTAAGTCTAACATGCCAGACAAGTCTATCTCAAACTCTATACCAAGTTGATCTCCTATATCATCATCGTACTCTAGCATCATACATTCACCTAAGAGTACTTGATCATCTTCTTCAATAAAGTGTGGTGATTCTTGATCATCATCATCTTCTTCCTCAATATCGTGATCTCCATCTTCCTCCCGTATAATGTCATTATGCACATCTTCCTCTTGGCTCATATTGTGATTTTCATCTTCTTCACTAGATCCATATGGATCAATTGGATCTGGCATTGGTAGTGGCATCTCCATATCCACATCTCTATCTTCAAAATTTGCTTACTTCATGGTGCAACTTGGATCATGTAACACCATCTTGGATCAAAACGATCTGCATGAAAAACAACCTATATTGAATATGGGTGCCAAATGCCATCAATTACATAAATGAAATTATGCTTAAGTAAATGTATCAATGGATCTTTAAAAACGAAAGATTCGATTAATTAAATCATTAGTATGCACCTGCTCACAATGCTCTGGAAGAACAAAAGTATCACTTTCATGGGTCCAAAGTTTGTTGGAGTTTATTGCAAAGAAACTGCTGCTATCTTTTCTCACTGTCGCATGGGAACCGTTGTAAATAGTTCTAAGCCATTTTACATCAAAAATGAAAATACTAAATCGTCTGAAATCAATTTCATAGATTTCACGTATGGTTCCATAATAATCCAACTGTGAGGAGAGAAGATTGGTATCCGAAGCACTTGCTCGGATATCTTATGTGAAGTTAGCCATGACTTCACAATCATACATGGCTCTCTTTGAATCGATGCGTTCCACGTGAAAATGTCGTCCATATGACCATAATGCACTGTACTTTTTGTATTGCAAAAGAGCATCATTAAAACAATGAAGATGCATCTCTTTTAGAGTGTATATTGCCACAAATAATTACTTAATTATATCAAGAGGTAAGAAACTTACATGCATCATACATCCAAATGATAACTCTCGCTCGTGCTCGTTTATTGTCTCTCCATCACATTCGGCTTTACGTAGAGCTAGTTGTAGCGAATCAAGAGACATGTGAGTGGGGATAAGGGCGAGATCACAAGAAGCACTTTCCCTCGAGCATTATGACAACTCAAGTGCACTTGCTTGTGCACATAGTTGATGAGGTAGCCATTGCAGGTACCGTTCATAGTCGGTGGATATTTTTTCTCGAGCAGTTTATGAAAACTTTTAAGGGATTTGTAACACAAAGAGCAAGACCAAAAGCAAGCATGGTAGAGGGATGGCTTGTGCAAGAGTCATTAGTATATATCACGTAGTTTCTTGTATCCACGGATCTCGATATGCCGCAAGCTTGGCATAACAAGGATGATGATTGCATCGTTGGCGAGGTTCCCCAAGGAAAAGGGATTGAAAGAAAGATGAGAGAAGAGAAAATGGAGAAATTCAATAAGTTTTGTATCCTCAATAGAAGGAGATGCATAAGTGGATTGAGAGATATGAAGCAGCCAAAGTAGAAAGAATAAATTCAAGGACGAGATTCAAAGTAATGTATAGGTGATCACAACCATATCCACACCTATTTCACATGCCCATGTAAGATGTATTCATAATCAGTCTATAGACTATTCAGCTTAAATTGAAGAAAATGCAATCAATGCAATTTGATAGTAAGCATACCTCACAATACCACTCATCTTGAATATAGCATTTCTAACATCTTCTTGTAACACCCTTTTATTGTAATAGGGAGGATGAACTATCAAAGCAACAAAGAATTCATGTCAATAATATAACATAATCATAATTACACTAACGCATCACGATTTTCGGTACACTAATCCTATAGCTTAGAATACCTGTAAGACCTTGTGCCAATCATGGGACTTGAGCCCACTAAGCTTATTGTCCTTTGAAAATGCTCCTTTCAAGCAACACATGTACCCTATGGGTGTTTGAAAAGAGGCAATGTCCCCCTTGACCACTGCCTCCTCTCTCATGGAGAGGATCCATGTTGCTTTGTTGCTTTTGGAGGACAACTTTTCCCGAAGCACGCACTTGGGACCACAAACAAGACATTCTATTCATAGCACGCAGTCTTCTCGCATTTCTATCGAGTCTCTGGAACCAACCAAATAGTAGCCCCCACACTCTTGAAGATATGCATAAGATCCAAGAGATGATTGATTTGTAACTGACTCCAATAAGGAAGCTCGTGAAAGATCGATAGCCTCTTCATAACCTTCACACTTTGAGCAAGACTATAGTCTCCTAGATGTGCCAGATGATAACGAGGGTATGGTGGACATGATGAATTCTATTTTCAGGGGCACTACATTGCATGTACACGTGATGTCAAAGTCTGAGGTTAATATGTGAGAGTTGCAATCAGCACAGTTGTACGAGGGTGCTAGGATGTCTAAACTACGAGCTTGTCTCTCAATCTTGAATCTGCAAGAAAACTATGGGTGATTGCATACAAGTGTCTCGGCCTTAATGAGGTTAGCTCCCACATTAATTTGGCCCATTATTTGGATATTGTTTGTTTTGAGAATCATCATGTATGTTTGAGAATCATCATTATTTAAAGCCTATGTATGTTTGAATTGTGACTCTCTTTTATCATTCTCTCTTTTATCCTCTCTTTTTGTCTCTTTTCTCCTCTCTTTTTCTCTTTTATCTCCTCTTTTCGTCTCTTTTCCTCTCTTTTCTCCTCTCTTTCCTTCTCTTTTTTTCTCTTTTATCCCCACTTTTTCTCTTTTCACTTTGAACTCTTTTTCTCTCTTATCTCCTCTCTTTTTCTGTCTTTTTTCTCCTCTCTTTTCTCCTTTTTCTTCTCTCTTTTTCTCTCTTTTCTCCTCTGTTTTCCTCTCTTTTCTTCTCTCTTTCCTTCTCTTTTTTCCCATGTGAAGCTTCAATAGCCTAATTCAAAGAATGCAAGAGTCTATAAATGTTTGCTCAATGTCAGGTTGTAGGATTCTAAGCTTGCTCAATGTCTTACAGTTATTCTAAGCTATAGGATTAGTGACATGACTTCTTTGTTGCTTTGAGAATCATCATTATTCGAAGCCTATGTATGTTTGAATTGTGATAGGTTGCTCCAGAAGATGTTGCCTGCATCAAATATCATGCCCGCATCAAGAGATGAAGCAAATAAGATGTTAACAACGGTGGGTATGGATTATGATACCATCCATGCTTGCCATAATGACTGTATTCTCTTTCATCTCGTGAGCATGGAGATTTGGCTAGTTGTTTGAAGTGTGGCCCTATTCAAACAAGTACTTATCAGATGGGGGATCCACTTTGCACGCAAGTCTCTTTTGACTACATTGATGTGTGTGCAAAGTATTGTCACCATCGGATATGATTTGCATGGTCGATCACACATTATACACCGTTTTTGGCCTTGGTGTCATGTACAAGCGTCAAAAAACACGGCCATAGGTGTGTTATTCAAATAAGTACTTATCGGATGGGGGATCCACTTTGCACACAAGTCCGTTTCAACTACGTTGAGGTGTGTGCAAAGTATTGTCACCATCGGATATGCTTTGCATGGTTGATCACGCATTGTACGCCATTTTTCCCTAGTGATATGGACATTCGCAAAAAAACATGCCATTAGGTGTGTTATCTAACCAAGTACTTATCGGATGGGTATGCCTCATTGATAACATTTCAATACCACCTAGGTTGAGACGTACAAAAAGTGTTGTGCCCATCGGATATCCTTTGCATGGTCGATCGAGCATTAAATACTATTTTTGCTCGTGTCATGCACGTCCTAAAAAAACACATTGCTAGGTATGTTATCCGATCAAGCACTTATGGGATGGGCGTGCCACTTTGCATGTAAGTTGATTCCACCTAGTTGAAGGTGTGTGCAAAGTATTGTGCCCATCGGATATACTTTGCATTGTCGATCAAGCATAAAACACCATTTTTGCCTTAGTGTCATGCATAACCATGAAAAAACACGGTCCTAGGTGTGTTATTCAAACAAGTACTTATCAGATGGGGACTCCACTTTGCACGCAAGTCCGTTTCAACTATGTTGAGGTGTGTGCAAAGTATTGTCACCATCAGATATGCTTTGCATGGTCGATCACGCATTGTACACCATTTTTTCCCTAGTGATATGGACATCCGCAAAAAAACATGCCCTTAGGTGTGTTATCTGATGAAGTACTTATCAGATGGGTGTGCCTCTTTGAGAAAATTTCAATACCTCTTAGTTTTAGGCATACAAAAAGTGTTGTGCCCATCGGATATCCTTTGCATGGTCGATCGAGCATTAAATACTATTTTTGCTCTAGTGTCATGCACATCTGTAAAAAAACACGCTGCTAGGTATGTTATCCAATCAAGCACTTATGGGATGGGCGTGCCACTTTGCATGTAAGTCAATTCCACCTAGTTGAAGGTGTGTGCAAAGTATTGTGCCCATCGGATATGCTTTGCATTGTCGAACAAGCATTAAACACTGTTTTGGCCTTAGTGTCATGCACAATCGTCAAAAAACACGGTCCTAGATGTGTTATTCGACTAAGTACTTATGGGATGGGCACGCCACTTTGAATGTAAGTCAATAATACCTAGGTTGAGATGTGTGCAAAGTAGTGTGATGATTGCATATGCGTTGCATTGTCGATTAAGCATAAATCAGCATTTTTGTCTTAGTGTCATGGATAACAACCAATAAAAAAAATGGTCCTAGGTGTGATATTCTAAAAAGTACTTATTGAATGGGCATTACACTTTGCATGGAATACCATACAACCACTTTTGAGGCACGTGCAAAGTATTATGCCTATCGGATATGCTTTACATGGTAGATTGAGTATTAAATACCATTTTTGGCCTTGGTGTCATGTATAACAGTCAAAAAACATGATCGTAGGTGTATTTTTCAAACAAGTACTTATCGGATGGGGATGCCACTTTGCACAGAAGTCAATACTTCCTAGGTTGAGAAACGTGCAAAGTCTTGTGTCCATTGGATATGCTTTGCATAGTCGATCTCACATGATACACCATTTTGTTCCTAGTGTTATGCACAATCGTCATAAAATACGTTTGGAGGTGTGTTATCCAAACAAGTACTTATGGGATGGGTGCACCACTTTGTATGCAAGTCAATAAGACCTAGATTGAGGCGTGTACAAAGTTTTGTGCCCATCGGAGAAATGTAGATGCGATAATATGAGAAAATTCTCAGTATGTGTATATGTGTGTGTGTGTGGCAAACAATTTTGATACAACAAAGTAAACACCTACTGCACAAATTATGCACTTCATACCTTGAGTAAATAAGCTTTTTGATGAGGATAAATACACCCTTGAATAAAAGCACAGTTGTTGTATGACCACAATAGGATCGCTTTGACACCTGTGATTTTGCCCACATGTAAGTTTGCAAATAGTATAAAAAATCATATAATAATATATTAATAGTTTGCAAATGTGTATAGCAAGTGAGTAATGGGAAGTGGAAGTGGGAGTGAGGAGGGAGGAGTGGAATGGGAGAGGGAAGTAATAGGGGTGTATGATAATAAGTATAAAAAATAGTATAATAATATATTAATAGTTTTCAAATGGCAAGTGAGTAATGGGAAGTGGAAGTGAGAGTGGGGAGGGAAGAATGGAATGGGAGAGGGGAAGGTTATAGGGGAGTAGGATAATAACGGAGTGAAATGAGTGAGGGAGTTAATAGGGGATGAAAAAGAGGAGGATGAGATGGGGAAATATAGGATTTTGGGAAATGGGAGGAGTATGGGACGTGGTGGAAATGTGGGATGGGAGTGGTGGCGATGGGGAGGAAGAAGAAATGGATGGATGGGGGAGGAATGGAAAGCCAATAGGAGAGGAGGAGGAAAACCTAATTTTTCTTATATATAGTCTTCCTTCTTCATTCATTCTCCCCTCATTTCATTCATTGAAGCAAGAAAGCAAGGACGATCAAGAGAGCAAGGAAGGAAGAGGAAGAAAGCAAGAAAGAGCAAACTTACAAACTTTTTCCAGGTACTTGCAAATTTTTTTGATTAATTCTTTATCTAGATTTTTTTTTTTAAATTTGAAGAGAGAGGAACTAGAGAGAGAAAGGTTGAGGGGAGGAGAAGAAGAGGATGGAGGGGCTGGAGGGAAGGGAGGAGGAAGGGAGGGAGAGGCGGGGGCAGAGTAGAGGGGGGAAAGGAGGAGGGAAGGGGGGAGGGGGGGGGCTGGCGGAAGGGGAGGAGGGGGGGGGGGACTGGCAGGGGGGAAGGGGGGAGGGGGGGGCTGGTAGCGGGGAGGGGGGGAAGGGGGGAGTGGGGAAGGGGGGGGGCGGGGGTGAAGGGGGGGGAGGGGGAAGGGGGTGGGAGGGGCTGGCAGCCGCGGCCGCCAGCCCAGGGGAAGGGGGGGTGGGGAAGAGGGGGGGGGAGGGCTGAGAGGGGGGGGGCTGGGGGGCTGGCGGCCGCGGCCGCCAGCCCGGGGGAAGGGGGGAGGGGGGGGAGAGGGGGCGGGGGAAGGGGGGGCGGGGGAGGGGGAAGGGGGTGCGAGAGGGGGGGGTGCAATGGGGTGCGAGAGGGGGGGGAAGGGCTGGCGGCCACAATCGCCAACCCATGGAGGGGGGGGCAGGGGTGAAGGGGCGGGAGGGGGAAGGGGGTGCGAGGGGGGTGGGGGAAGGGGGTCGGATGGGGGCAGGGAGTGGGTCAGGAAAGGGGGGGGGTTGGCAGCCGTAGCCGCCAACCCGGGGGAAGGGAGGAGGGGGACAAGGGGGAAGGGGGGAGGAAGGGGGTGGGATGGTGGGGGCTGGTGGGGGGGAAGGGGGCAGGGGGGGGCTGGCGACCGCGGCCGCTAGCCCTGGGGAAGGGGGGGTGGAGGGGGAAGGGGGTGGGATGGGGGGAAAGGGGGGAGGGGGGGGCTGGCGGCCTCATACCATCATCAGTAACTTTTTGAATTCTCATCTGCACAAATGTCCAATGTTCCACTTGTTCAAATCCCAAGACTTGACCTTTTACTACATTCTTATTTGCAAATGATAACATGTCTAAAATATCTCCCACTCTAAAATCCAAAGATATGCACTTTGTATTCCTGATGACATGTGTTGGATAAGTCTCATCTCTGTCCCATGCAATAAATGCTTTGTTGGAAGCATTATAGGGCATAACATCTCCAAGGATTTCCATATCCCCACACTTATGCTTTAGCTCAACATGTGCACTAAGAATCCTTGATACGATAATTGCCACCTTATCTTTGCCAAGTCTTCTAAAGTGACAAATAGAATTTGGATCACTTTCATGGATTGTAGCAAATGCAACTACTTCTCTTTTGCAACATAGAATCACCTCCATCCCCAGAATAAATTTTGTAGCCATCTCCTTTGTGAGTTTCCTTTGCAAACAAGCTATAACAACCATTATAAAGAACACTAGTCTCTTCTCAATAATCTACTTTATTAATTATCTAAAAATCTGGATCTTGTTTAAAAAGTTAATCAAACCCTAAACCCTAAACCCTAAATTCTAACCCCCAATCCCCCAAACCCTAATTCAAACCCTTGAAATCATAAACCCTAATTCCTAAACCCTAAACCCTAATCCCTAGTTTCTAAACCCTAAATTCTATACCCTAATTCCTAAACCCTAACCCTTAAACCCTAAGCCCTAAATCTTAAACCCTAATCCCTAAACCTAAATCCTAAACCCCTAAATCCTAATCCATAAACCCTACCCCTAATCCCTAATCCCAAAATCCTAATCCCAAAACCCTAATTCCTAAACCCTAACCCTTAAACCCTAAACCCTAATACCTAAACCTAAACCTAAATCCTAAATCCCTAAATCCTAATCCGTAAACCTTAACCCCTAACACCTAATCT
This sequence comes from Dipteris shenzhenensis, assembly GCF_047967505.1. Taxonomy (NCBI): domain Eukaryota; kingdom Viridiplantae; phylum Streptophyta; class Polypodiopsida; order Gleicheniales; family Dipteridaceae; genus Dipteris; species Dipteris shenzhenensis. The sequence goes on along the minus strand of NC_141620.1, from coordinate 14,285,998 downwards.
CAAAACCCTAAACCTAAACCCAGCCCTAATTCCTAAACCCTCAATCCTAATCCTATACCTCTAAACCCTAAACCCTAAACCCTAACCTCAAAACCCTAAACCTAAACCCTAACCCCGAATTCCTAATCCTAGACCTCTAACCCCTAAACCTTAAACCCTAAACCCTAAATCCTACACTGTAAACCCTAACCTATAAACCCTAATTTCCAAACCTTAACCTGTAAACCCTAATCCCTAATCCCTAATCCTTAATCCCTAAATCCTAACCCCTAATCCCTAAACAGTTAATGTTAATCTTGACTCTCTAAACCATCAACCCTAACAAATAAAAACTAATCCCTAATCTCTAAACCCTAAATCCTAACTCCCAAACCCTAAAACCTAAACCCTAACTCCCAAACCTGAACCCCTAAACCCTAAACCCTAAACCCTAACCCCCAAACCCTAAACCCTAACCCCCAAACCCTAAATCCTAAACCTTACCCCCCAAACCCTAAACCTAAACCACTAAACTGTAAACCCAAACCCCCAAACCCTGAACCCTAAACCTTAACCCCCAAACCCTAAACCCTAAACCCTACCCCCCAAGCCCTAAATCCAAAACCACAAAACCCTAAAACCCTAAACCCTAACTCACAAACCCTAAACCCTAACCCCCAAACCCTAAACCCTAAACCTTAAATCCTATGAGTGTTTTTAGTAATATCATTTATTTAAGTAATAGTTTTAATTAGGATTCATAAGTAGGAGTGGAATTGATAGTAGGAATGTGGGAATGGGAGTGGAAGTTGGGAGGGTGGTAGTGGGAGAAAGGGAGAGTGGGAGTGTGGAAGTGGAAGTGGGAGTAGGAGAGGGGAGGTGGGTGTGGGAGTGGGATTGTGGGAGGGGGGGATGGGAGTGGGGGTGGGAGGATGGGGGGCTCCAATGGTAGTCCCACCCTTACTATGCACATGAGAA